>NW_028270180.1:34629419-34870405 GCF_037043375.1 Chiloscyllium plagiosum
CTCGGGTCATTGAATTAACAGGTGCAATGTGTTTCATTGAATGAATGTGTTCAGTTTGAGTCAATTGAGAAGTGAGTTTGTTTCATTGAATTAATGAATAACATTTGATTCATTCAGTCAATGATTGAAGTTTGATTCAATGAATGAATGGAGTTTTATTCACTAAATAAATAAGTTGAGTTTGTTCCTTTTAATTAATGAATGTTGCTTGATTCATTCAAACAAAAATCGAAGTTATTTTCAAAGCTTGATTGAATGCAATTTTTTCCTTGAATGAATGCATTGAGCTCGAGCCATTGATTAAATGAGAGAAGCTTTGCTCATTGAATTAACAGGTGCAGTCTGTTTCAGTGTATGCATGTGTGCAGTTGGGCAAGTGAGTGCAGCTTGTTTCATTGAATGAACGGCAAACGCTTTACTCATTGAATTAGCACGCACAGTCCGTTTCATTGAATCAATGAATTACGTTTGATTCTTTGAATCATTGATTGATGTTTTATTCAATGAATGAATTAATGAGTTGTATTCACTAAATAAATGAGTTAAGTTTGTTTCATTGAATTAATGTATACCTTTTGATTCATTCAAACAAAGATTGGAGTTTGTTTAATTGAATGTAAGAATTGAGCTCGAGTCATTGATTAAATGAGAGAATCTCCCTTCATTGTATTAATGGGTACAGTCTGTTTCATTGAATGAATGCAACAGTTTGTTTCAATGAATGATTGCTTGCAGATTGTTTCCTTGGATGAAAGCTTTGAGAGAAGCTCGGCTCATTGAATTAACAAGTGCAGTCTGTTTCATTGAATGAATGTGTGCAGTTTGATTTACTAACAAAGTGAGCACAGTTTGTTTCATTGAAGTTTGTTTCAATGATTGAATGAATGTTTCATTGAATGAATGAATTGAACTCTAGTCATTGATTAAATGAGAGAAGCTCTGTTCATTCAATTAATGGTTACAGTCTGTCTCATTGAATGAATGCAACAGTTTGTTTCCATGAATGATTGCTTGCAGATTGTTTCTTTGGATGAAAGCTTTGAGCTCGAGACATTGATTAAATGAGAGAAGCTCGACTCATTGAATTAACAAGTGCAGTCTTTTTCATTGAATAAATGTGTGCAGTTTGATTTACTAAAGAAATGAGTGCTGTTTGTTTCATTGAATTAATGTATGCCGTTTGATTCATTCAAACAAAGATTGAAGTTTGTTTCAATGATTAAATGAAAACAGTTTGTTTCATGAATGAATGAGTGTACTTTGATTCATTGAATGAATGAATGCAGTTAAATTCACTACATAATGTTTATTTCATTGATTCAATGAATTGCGTTTGATTCTTTGAATCAGTGTTTGAAGTTTGATTCCATGAATGAATAAAGAGCTGAATTCACTAAATAACTGATTTAAATCTGTCACATTGAATTAATGAATAACCTTTGAGTCATTCTAACAAAGATTGAAGCTGGTTTCAATGATTGAATGAAGGCAGTTTGTTTCATTGATTTTAAGCATTGAGTTCGAGTAATTGATTAAATGAGAGAAGCTCTGCTCATTGAGAGAAGCTCTGTTCCATTGAATGAATGCAAGCTGTTTGTTTCAATGAATGATTGCTAGCAGATTGTTTCATTGGATGAAAGCTTTGAGCTCGCGACATTGATTAAATGAGAGAAGCTCGGCACATTGAATTAACAGGTGCAGTGTGTTTCATTGAATGAATGTGTGTAGTTTGATTCACTTAAGAAGTGAGTGCAGCTGGTTTCATTGAATGAACGGCAAATTCGCTACTCATTGGATTAGCACTTGCAGTCTGTTTCATTGAATGAAATAATGCAGTTGATTTCTCGAAATAAATCAGTTAAGTTTGTTTCATTGAATTAATGAAATACGTTTGATTATTTGAATCATTGATTGAAGTTTGATTCAATGAATGAAAGAATGGAGTTGCATTCACGAAATAAATGAGTTAAGTTTGTTTCATTGAATTAATGAATAACGTTACAAATGCATTCATTTAATAAATTCATTAAATGAATGCATGCAATTTGTTTCTATGAATGATTGCTTGAATATTGTTTCATTGGATGAAAGCTTTGAGCTCGAGACATTGATGAAATGACAGTAGCTCGGCTCATTGAATTAACAGGTGTAGTCTGTTTCATTGAATGAATGTGTGCAGTTGAACTCACTAAAGAAGTGAGTGCAGTTTGTTTCATTGAATGAATGTATGCCGTTTGATTCATTCAATCAAAGATTGAAATTTATTTCAATGATTGAATGAATGCAGTTTGATTCATTGAATGAATGAGTCCACTTTGATTCATTGAATGGATTGATGTTTGATTCAATGAATGAATTAATGAGTTGTATTCACTAAATAAATGAGTTAAGTTTGTTTCATTGAATTAATGTATACCTTTTGATTTGATTCAAACAAAGATTGGAGTTTGTTTAATTGAATGCAGTTAATTTCAATAAATAAATCAGTTAATTTTATTTCATTGATTAAATAAATTGCGTTTGATTCTTTGAATAAATGAGAGAAGCTCTGCTCATTGAATTTGAAATTTGTTTCAATGAATGAATGCTTGCAGATTGTTTCATTGGATGGAAGCTTTGAGCTCGAGACATTGATTAAATGAGAGAAGCTCGGGTCATTGAATTAACAGGTGCAATGTGTTTCATTGAATGAATGTGTTCAGTTTGAGTCAATTGAGAAGTGAGTTTGTTTCATTGAATTAATGAATAACATTTGATTCATTCAGTCAATGATTGAAGTTTGATTCAATGAATGAATGGAGTTTTATTCACTAAATAAATAAGTTGAGTTTGTTCCTTTTAATTAATGAATGTTGCTTGATTCATTCAAACAAAAATCGAAGTTATTTTCAAAGCTTGATTGAATGCAATTTTTTCCTTGAATGAATGCATTGAGCTCGAGCCATTGATTAAATGAGAGAAGCTTTGCTCATTGAATTAACAGGTGCAGTCTGTTTCAGTGTATGCATGTGTGCAGTTGGGCAAGTGAGTGCAGCTTGTTTCATTGAATGAACGGCAAACGCTTTACTCATTGAATTAGCACGCACAGTCCGTTTCATTGAATCAATGAATTACGTTTGATTCTTTGAATCATTGATTGATGTTTTATTCAATGAATGAATTAATGAGTTGTATTCACTAAATAAATGAGTTAAGTTTGTTTCATTGAATTAATGTATACCTTTTGATTCATTCAAACAAAGATTGGAGTTTGTTTAATTGAATGTAAGAATTGAGCTCGAGTCATTGATTAAATGAGAGAATCTCCCTTCATTGTATTAATGGGTACAGTCTGTTTCATTGAATGAATGCAACAGTTTGTTTCAATGAATGATTGCTTGCAGATTGTTTCCTTGGATGAAAGCTTTGAGAGAAGCTCGGCTCATTGAATTAACAAGTGCAGTCTGTTTCATTGAATGAATGTGTGCAGTTTGATTTACTAACAAAGTGAGCACAGTTTGTTTCATTGAAGTTTGTTTCAATGATTGAATGAATGTTTCATTGAATGAATGAATTGAACTCTAGTCATTGATTAAATGAGAGAAGCTCTGTTCATTCAATTAATGGTTACAGTCTGTCTCATTGAATGAATGCAACAGTTTGTTTCCATGAATGATTGCTTGCAGATTGTTTCTTTGGATGAAAGCTTTGAGCTCGAGACATTGATTAAATGAGAGAAGCTCGACTCATTGAATTAACAAGTGCAGTCTTTTTCATTGAATAAATGTGTGCAGTTTGATTTACTAAAGAAATGAGTGCTGTTTGTTTCATTGAATTAATGTATGCCGTTTGATTCATTCAAACAAAGATTGAAGTTTGTTTCAATGATTAAATGAAAACAGTTTGTTTCATGAATGAATGAGTGTACTTTGATTCATTGAATGAATGAATGCAGTTAAATTCACTACATAATGTTTATTTCATTGATTCAATGAATTGCGTTTGATTCTTTGAATCAGTGTTTGAAGTTTGATTCCATGAATGAATAAAGAGCTGAATTCACTAAATAACTGATTTAAATCTGTCACATTGAATTAATGAATAACCTTTGAGTCATTCTAACAAAGATTGAAGCTGGTTTCAATGATTGAATGAAGGCAGTTTGTTTCATTGATTTTAAGCATTGAGTTCGAGTAATTGATTAAATGAGAGAAGCTCTGCTCATTGAGAGAAGCTCTGTTCCATTGAATGAATGCAAGCTGTTTGTTTCAATGAATGATTGCTAGCAGATTGTTTCATTGGATGAAAGCTTTGAGCTCGCGACATTGATTAAATGAGAGAAGCTCGGCACATTGAATTAACAGGTGCAGTGTGTTTCATTGAATGAATGTGTGTAGTTTGATTCACTTAAGAAGTGAGTGCAGCTGGTTTCATTGAATGAACGGCAAATTCGCTACTCATTGGATTAGCACTTGCAGTCTGTTTCATTGAATGAAATAATGCAGTTGATTTCTCGAAATAAATCAGTTAAGTTTGTTTCATTGAATTAATGAAATACGTTTGATTATTTGAATCATTGATTGAAGTTTGATTCAATGAATGAAAGAATGGAGTTGCATTCACGAAATAAATGAGTTAAGTTTGTTTCATTGAATTAATGAATAACGTTACAAATGCATTCATTTAATAAATTCATTAAATGAATGCATGCAATTTGTTTCTATGAATGATTGCTTGAATATTGTTTCATTGGATGAAAGCTTTGAGCTCGAGACATTGATGAAATGACAGTAGCTCGGCTCATTGAATTAACAGGTGTAGTCTGTTTCATTGAATGAATGTGTGCAGTTGAACTCACTAAAGAAGTGAGTGCAGTTTGTTTCATTGAATGAATGTATGCCGTTTGATTCATTCAATCAAAGATTGAAATTTATTTCAATGATTGAATGAATGCAGTTTGATTCATTGAATGAATGAGTCCACTTTGATTCATTGAATGGATTGATGTTTGATTCAATGAATGAATTAATGAGTTGTATTCACTAAATAAATGAGTTAAGTTTGTTTCATTGAATTAATGTATACCTTTTGATTTGATTCAAACAAAGATTGGAGTTTGTTTAATTGAATGCAGTTAATTTCAATAAATAAATCAGTTAATTTTATTTCATTGATTAAATAAATTGCGTTTGATTCTTTGAATAAATGAGAGAAGCTCTGCTCATTGAATTTGAAATTTGTTTCAATGAATGAATGCTTGCAGATTGTTTCATTGGATGGAAGCTTTGAGCTCGAGACATTGATTAAATGAGAGAAGCTCGGGTCATTGAATTAACAGGTGCAATGTGTTTCATTGAATGAATGTGTTCAGTTTGAGTCAATTGAGAAGTGAGTTTGTTTCATTGAATTAATGAATAACATTTGATTCATTCAGTCAATGATTGAAGTTTGATTCAATGAATGAATGGAGTTTTATTCACTAAATAAATAAGTTGAGTTTGTTCCTTTTAATTAATGAATGTTGCTTGATTCAATCAAACAAAAATCGAAGTTATTTTCAAAGCTTGATTGAATGCAATTTTTTCCTTGAATGAATGCATTGAGCTCGAGCCATTGATTAAATGAGAGAAGCTTTGCTCATTGAATTAATAGGTGCAGTCTGTTTCATTGAATGAATGTATTCAATGCTGTTTGGTTCAATGAATGATTGCTTGCAGATTATTTGATTGGACGAAAGCATTGAGCTCGAGACATTAATTAAATGAGAGAAGCTCGGCTCATTGAATTAACAGGTGCAGTCTGTTTCAGTGTATGCATGTGTGCAGTTGGGCAAGTGAGTGCAGCTTGTTTCATTGAATGAACGGCAAACGCTTTACTCATTGAATTAGCACGCACAGTCCGTTTCATTGAATCAATGAATTACGTTTGATTCTTTGAATCATTGATTGATGTTTTATTCAATGAATGAATTAATGAGTTGTATTCACTAAATAAATGAGTTAAGTTTGTTTCATTGAATTAATGTATACCTTTTGATTCATTCAAACAAAGATTGGAGTTTGTTTAATTGAATGTAAGAATTGAGCTCGAGTCATTGATTAAATGAGAGAATCTCCCTTCATTGTATTAATGGGTACAGTCTGTTTCATTGAATGAATGCAACAGTTTGTTTCAATGAATGATTGCTTGCAGATTGTTTCCTTGGATGAAAGCTTTGAGAGAAGCTCGGCTCGTTGAATTAACAAGTGCAGTCTGTTTCATTGAATGAATGTGTGCAGTTTGATTTACTAACAAAGTGAGCGCAGTTTGTTTCATTGAAGTTTGTTTCAATGATTGAATGAATGTTTCATTGAATGAATGAATTGAACTCTAGTCATTGATTAAATGAGAGAAGCTCTGTTCATTCAATTAATGGTTACAGTCTGTCTCATTGAATGAATGCAACAGTTTGTTTCCATGAATGATTGCTTGCAGATTGTTTCTTTGGATGAAAGCTTTGAGCTCGAGACATTGATTAAATGAGAGAAGCTCGACTCATTGAATTAACAAGTGCAGTCTTTTTCATTGAATAAATGTGTGCAGTTTGATTTACTAAAGAAATGAGTGCAGTTTGTTTCATTGAATTAATGTATGCCGTTTGATTCATTCAAACAAAGATTGAAGTTTGTTTCAATGATTAAATGAAAACAGTTTGTTTCATGAATGAATGAGTGTACTTTGATTCATTGAATGAATGAATGCAGTTAAATTCACTACATAATGTTTATTTCATTGATTCAATGAATTGCGTTTGATTCTTTGAATCAGTGTTTGAAGTTTGATTCCATGAATGAATAAAGAGCTGAATTCACTAAATAACTGATTTAAATCTGTCACATTGAATTAATGAATAACCTTTGAGTCATTCTAACAAAGATTGAAGCTGGTTTCAATGATTGAATGAAGGCAGTTTGTTTCATTGATTTTAAGCATTGAGTTCGAGTAATTGATTAAATGAGAGAAGCTCTGCTCATTGAATTTATAGGTACAGTCTGTTCCATTGAATGAATGCAAGCTGTTTGTTTCAATGAATGATTGCTAGCAGATTGTTTCATTGGATGAAAGCTTTGAGCTCGAGACATTGATTAAATGAGAGAAGCTCGGCACATTGAATTAACAGGTGCAGTGTGTTTCATTGAATGAATGTGTGTAGTTTGATTCACTTAAGAAGTGAGTGCAGCTGGTTTCATTGAATGAACGGCAAATTCGCTACTCATTGGATTAGCACTTGCAGTCTGTTTCATTGAATGAAATAATGCAGTTGATTTCTCGAAATAAATCAGTTAAGTTTGTTTCATTGAATTAATGAAATACGTTTGATTATTTGAATCATTGATTGAAGTTTGATTCAATGAATGAAAGAATGGAGTTGCATTCACGAAATAAATGAGTTAAGTTTGTTTCATTGAATTAATGAATAACGTTACAAATGCATTCATTTAATAAATTCATTAAATGAATGCATGCAATTTGTTTCTATGAATGATTGCTTGAATATTGTTTCATTGGATGAAAGCTTTGAGCTCGAGACATTGATGAAATGAGAGTAGCTCGGCTCATTGAATTAACAGGTGTAGTCTATTTCATTGAATGAATGTGTGCAGTTGAACTCACTAAAGAAGTGAGTGCAGTTTGTTTCATTGAATGAATGTATGCCGTTTGATTCATTCAATCAAAGATTGAAATTTATTTCAATGATTGAATGAATGCAGTTTGTTTCATTGAATGAATGAGTCCACTTTGATTCATTGAATGGATTGATGTTTGATTCAATGAATGAATTAATGAGTTGTATTCACTAAATAAATGAGTTAAGTTTGTTTCATTGAATTAATGTATACCTTTTGATTTGATTCAAACAAAGATTGGAGTTTGTTTAATTGAATGCAGTTAATTTCAATAAATAAATCAGTTAATTTTATTTCATTGATTAAATAAATTGCGTTTGATTCTTTGAATAAATGAGAGAAGCTCTGCTCATTGAATTTGAAATTTGTTTCAATGAATGAATGTTTGCAGATTGTTTCATTGGATGGAAGCTTTGAGCTCGAGACATTGATTAAATGAGAGAAGCTCGGCTCATTGAATTAACAGGTGCAGTCTGTTTCAGTGTATGCATGTGTGCAGTTGGGCAAGTGAGTGCAGCTTGTTTCATTGAATGAACGGCAAACGCTTTACTCATTGAATTAGCACGCACAGTCCGTTTCATTGAATCAATGAATTACGTTTGATTCTTTGAATCATTGATTGGTGTTTGATTCAATGAATGAATTAATGAGTTGTATTCACTAAATAAATGAGTTAAGTTTGTTTCATTGAATTAATGTATACCTTTTGATTCATTCAAACAAAGATTGGAGTTTGTTTAATTGAATGTAAGAATTGAGCTCGAGTCATTGATTAAATGAGAGAATCTCCCTTCATTGTATTAATGGGTACAGTCTGTTTCATTGAATGAATGCAACAGTTTGTTTCAATGAATGATTGCTTGCAGATTGTTTCCTTGGATGAAAGCTTTGAGAGAAGCTCGGCTCATTGAATTAACAAGTGCAGTCTGTTTCATTGAATGAATGTGTGCAGTTTGATTTACTAACAAAGTGAGCGCAGTTTGTTTCATTGAAGTTTGTTTCAATGATTGAATGAATGTTTCATTGAATGAATGAATTGAACTCTAGTCATTGATTAAATGAGAGAAGCTCTGTTCATTCAATTAATGGTTACAGTCTGTCTCATTGAATGAATGCAACAGTTTGTTTCCATGAATGATTGCTTGCAGATTGTTTCTTTGGATGAAAGCTTTGAGCTCGAGACATTGATTAAATGAGAGAAGCTCGACTCATTGAATTAACAAGTGCAGTCTTTTTCATTGAATAAATGTGTGCAGTTTGATTTACTAAAGAAATGAGTGCTGTTTGTTTCATTGAATTAATGTATGCCGTTTGATTCATTCAAACAAAGATTGAAGTTTGTTTCAATGATTAAATGAAAACAGTTTGTTTCATGAATGAATGAGTGTACTTTGATTCATTGAATGAATGAATGCAGTTAAATTCACTACATAATGTTTATTTCATTGATTCAATGAATTGCGTTTGATTCTTTGAATCAGTGTTTGAAGTTTGATTCCATGAATGAATAAAGAGCTGAATTCACTAAATAACTGATTTAAATCTGTCACATTGAATTAATGAATAACCTTTGAGTCATTCTAACAAAGATTGAAGCTGGTTTCAATGATTGAATGAAGGCAGTTTGTTTCATTGATTTTAAGCATTGAGTTCGAGTAATTGATTAAATGAGAGAAGCTCTGCTCATTGAATTTATAGGTACAGTCTGTTCCATTGAATGAATGCAAGCTGTTTGTTTCAATGAATGATTGCTAGCAGATTGTTTCATTGGATGAAAGCTTTGAGCTCGAGACATTGATTAAATGAGAGAAGCTCGGCTCATTGAATTAACAGGTGCAGTGTGTTTCATTGAATGAATGTGTGTAGTTTGATTCACTTAAGAAGTGAGTGCAGCTGGTTTCATTGAATGAACGGCAAATTCGCTACTCATTGGATTAGCACTTGCAGTCTGTTTCATTGAATGAAATAATGCAGTTGATTTCTCGAAATAAATCAGTTAAGTTTGTTTCATTGAATTAATGAAATACGTTTGATTATTTGAATCATTGATTGAAGTTTGATTCAATGAATGAAAGAATGGAGTTGCATTCACGAAATAAATGAGTTAAGTTTGTTTCATTGAATTAATGAATAACGTTACAAATGCATTCATTTAATAAATTCATTAAATGAATGCATGCAATTTGTTTCTATGAATGATTGCTTGAATATTGTTTCATTGGATGAAAGCTTTGAGCTCGAGACATTGATGAAATGACAGTAGCTCGGCTCATTGAATTAACAGGTGTAGTCTGTTTCATTGAATGAATGTGTGCAGTTGAACTCACTAAAGAAGTGAGTGCAGTTTGTTTCATTGAATGAATGTATGCCGTTTGATTCATTCAATCAAAGATTGAAATTTATTTCAATGATTGAATGAATGCAGTTTGTTTCATTGAATGAATGAGTCCACTTTGATTCATTGAATGGATTGATGTTTGATTCAATGAATGAATTAATGAGTTGTATTCACTAAATAAATGAGTTAAGTTTGTTTCATTGAATTAATGTATACCTTTTGATTTGATTCAAGCAAAGATTGGAGTTTGTTTAATTGAATGCAGTTAATTTCAATAAATAAATCAGTTAATTTTATTTCATTGATTAAATAAATTGCGTTTGATTCTTTGAATAAATGAGAGAAGCTCTGCTCATTGAATTTGAAATTTGTTTCAATGAATGAATGCTTGCAGATTGTTTCATTGGATGGAAGCTTTGAGCTCGAGACATTGATTAAATGAGAGAAGCTCGGGTCATTGAATTAACAGGTGCAATGTGTTTCATTGAATGAATGTGTTCAGTTTGAGTCAATTGAGAAGTGAGTTTGTTTCATTGAATTAATGAATAACATTTGATTCATTCAGTCAATGATTGAAGTTTGATTCAATGAATGAATGGAGTTTTATTCACTAAATAAATAAGTTGAGTTTGTTCCTTTTAATTAATGAATGTTGCTTGATTCAATCAAACAAAAATCGAAGTTATTTTCAAAGCTTGATTGAATGCAATTTTTTCCTTGAATGAATGCATTGAGCTCGAGCCATTGATTAAATGAGAGAAGCTTTGCTCATTGAATTAATAGGTGCAGTCTGTTTCATTGAATGAATGTGTGCAGTTTGATTTACTAACAAAGTGAGCGCAGTTTGTTTCATTGAAGTTTGTTTCAATGATTGAATGAATGTTTCATTGAATGAATGAATTGAACTCTAGTCATTGATTAAATGAGAGAAGCTCTGTTCATTCAATTAATGGTTACAGTCTGTCTCATTAAATGAATGCAACAGTTTGTTTCCATGAATGATTGCTTGCAGATTGTTTCTTTGGATGAAAGCTTTGAGCTCGAGACATTGATTAAATGAGAGAAGCTCGACTCATTGAATTATCAAGTGCAGTCTTTTTCATTGAATAAATGTGTGCAGTTTGATTTACTAAAGAAATGAGTGCAGTTTGTTTCATTGAATTAATGTATGCCGTTTGATTCATTCAAACAAAGATTGAAGTTTGTTTCAATGATTAAATGAAAACAGTTTGTTTCATGAATGAATGAGTGTACTTTGATTCATTGAATGAATGAATGCAGTTAAATTCACTACATAATGTTTATTTCATTGATTCAATGAATTGCGTTTGATTCTTTGAATCAGTGTTTGAAGTTTGATTCCATGAATGAATAAAGAGCTGAATTCACTAAATAACTGATTTAAATCTGTCACATTGAATTAATGAATAACCTTTGAGTCTTTCTAACAAAGATTGAAGCTGGTTTCAATGATTGAATGAAGGCAGTTTGTTTCATTGATTTTAAGCATTGAGTTCGAGTAATTGATTAAATGAGAGAAGCTCTGCTCATTGAATTTATAGGTACAGTCTGTTCCATTGAATGAATGCAAGCTGTTTGTTTCAATGAATGATTGCTAGCAGATTGTTTCATTGGATGAAAGCTTTGAGCTCGAGACATTGATTAAATGAGAGAAGCTCGGCACATTGAATTAACAGGTGCAGTGTGTTTCATTGAATGAATGTGTGTAGTTTGATTCACTTAAGAAGTGAGTGCAGCTGGTTTCATTGAATGAACGGCAAATTCGCTACTCATTGGATTAGCACTTGCAGTCTGTTTCATTGAATGAAATAATGCAGTTGATTTCTCGCAATAAATCAGTTAAGTTTGTTTCATTGAATTAATGAAATACGTTTGATTATTTGAATCATTGATTGAAGTTTGATTCAATGAATGAAAGAATGGAGTTGCATTCACGAAATAAATGAGTTAAGTTTGTTTCATTGAATTAATGAATAACGTTACAAATGCATTCATTTAATAAATTCATTAAATGAATGCATGCAATTTGTTTCTATGAATGATTGCTTGAATATTGTTTCATTGGATGAAAGCTTTGAGCTCGAGACATTGATGAAATGACAGTAGCTCGGCTCATTGAATTAACAGGTGTAGTCTGTTTCATTGAATGCATGTGTGCAGTTGAACTCACTAAAGAAGTGAGTGCAGTTTGTTTCATTGAATGAATGTATGCCGTTTGATTCATTCAATCAAAGATTGAAATTTATTTCAATGATTGAATGAATGCAGTTTGTTTCAATGAATGAATGAGTCCACTTTGATTCATTGAATAAATGAATGCAGTTAATTTCAATAAATAAATCAGTTAATTTTATTTCATTGATTAAATAAATTGCGTTTGATTCTTTGAATAAATGACAGAAGCTCTGCTCATTGAATTTGAAATTTGTTTCAATGAATGAATGCTTGCAGATTGTTTCATTGGATGGAAGCTTTGAGCTCGAGACATTGATTAAATGAGAGAAGCTCGGCTCATTGAATTAACAGGTGCAGTCTGTTTCAGTGTATGCATGTGTGCAGTTGGGCAAGTGAGTGCAGCTTGTTTCATTGAATGAACGGCAAACGCTTTACTCATTGAATTAGCACGCACAGTCCGTTTCATTGAATCAATGAATTACGTTTGATTCTTTGAATCATTGATTGATGTTTGATTCAATGAATGAATTAATGAGTTGTATTCACTAAATAAATGAGTTAAGTTTGTTTCATTGAATTAATGTATACCTTTTGATTCATTCAAACAAAGATTGGAGTTTGTTTAATTGAATGTAAGAATTGAGCTCGAGTCATTGATTAAATGAGAGAATCTCCCTTCATTGTATTAATGGGTACAGTCTGTTTCATTGAATGAATGCAACAGTTTGTTTCAATGAATGATTGCTTGCAGATTGTTTCCTTGGATGAAAGCTTTGAGAGAAGCTCGGCTCATTGAATTAACAAGTGCAGTCTGTTTCATTGAATGAATGTGTGCAGTTTGATTTACTAACAAAGTGAGCGCAGTTTGTTTCTTTGAAGTTTGTTTCAATGATTGAATGAATGTTTCATTGAATGAATGAATTGAACTCTAGTCATTGATTAAATGAGAGAAGCTCTGTTCATTCAATTAATGGTTACAGTCTGTCTCATTGAATGAATGCAACAGTTTGTTTCCATGAATGATTGCTTGCAGATTGTTTCTTTGGATGAAAGCTTTGAGCTCGAGACATTGATTAAATGAGAGAAGCTCGACTCATTGAATTAACAAGTGCAGTCTTTTTCATTGAATAAATGTGTGCAGTTTGATTTACTAAAGAAATGAGTGCAGTTTGTTTCATTGAATTAATGTATGCCGTTTGATTCATTCAAACAAAGATTGAAGTTTGTTTCAATGATTAAATGAAAACAGTTTGTTTCATGAATGAATGAGTGTACTTTGATTCATTGAATGAATGAATGCAGTTAAATTCACTACATAATGTTTATTTCATTGATTCAATGAATTGCGTTTGATTCTTTGAATCAGTGTTTGAAGTTTGATTCCATGAATGAATAAAGAGCTGAATTCACTAAATAACTGATTTAAATCTGTCACATTGAATTAATGAATAACCTTTGAGTCATTCTAACAAAGATTGAAGCTGGTTTCAATGATTGAATGAAGGCAGTTTGTTTCATTGATTTTAAGCATTGAGTTCGAGTAATTGATTAAAAGAGAGAAGCTCTGCTCATTGAATTTATAGGTACAGTCTGTTCCATTGAATGAATGCAA
This sequence comes from Chiloscyllium plagiosum, assembly GCF_037043375.1. Taxonomy (NCBI): domain Eukaryota; kingdom Metazoa; phylum Chordata; class Chondrichthyes; order Orectolobiformes; family Hemiscylliidae; genus Chiloscyllium; species Chiloscyllium plagiosum. Next base: position 34,643,212 of record NW_028270180.1, read on the forward strand.
GCTGTTTGTTTCAATGAATGATTGCTAGCAGATTGTTTCATTGGATGAAAGCTTTGAGCTCGAGACATTGATTAAATGAGAGAAGCTCGGCACATTGAATTAACAGGTGCAGTGTGTTTCATTGAATGAATGTGTGTAGTTTGATTCACTTAAGAAGTGAGTGCAGCTGGTTTCATTGAATGAACGGCAAATTCGCTACTCATTGGATTAGCACTTGCAGTCTGTTTCATTGAATGAAATAATGCAGTTGATTTCTCGCAATAAATCAGTTAAGTTTGTTTCATTGAATTAATGAAATACGTTTGATTATTTGAATCATTGATTGAAGTTTGATTCAATGAATGAAAGAATGGAGTTGCATTCACGAAATAAATGAGTTAAGTTTGTTTCATTGAATTAATGAATAACGTTACAAATGCATTCATTTAATAAATTCATTAAATGAATGCATGCAATTTGTTTCTATGAATGATTGCTTGAATATTGTTTCATTGGATGAAAGCTTTGAGCTCGAGACATTGATGAAATGACAGTAGCTCGGCTCATTGAATTAACAGGTGTAGTCTGTTTCATTGAATGAATGTGTGCAGTTGAACTCACTAAAGAAGTTTCATTGAATGAATGTATGCCGTTTGATTCATTCAATCAAAGATTGAAATTTATTTCAATGATTGAATGAATGCAGTTTGTTTCAATGAATGAATGAGTCCACTTTGATTCATTGAATAAATGAATGCAGTTAATTTCAATAAATAAATCAGTTAATTTTATTTCATTGATTAAATAAATTGCGTTTGATTCTTTGAATAAATGAGAGAAGCTCTGCTCATTGAATTTGAAATTTGTTTCAATGAATGAATGCTTGCAGATTGTTTCATTGGATGGAAGCTTTGAGCTCGAGACATTGATTAAATGAGAGAAGCTCGGCTCATTGAATTAACAGGTGCAGTCTGTTTCAGTGTATGCATGTGTGCAGTTGGGCAAGTGAGTGCAGCTTGTTTCATTGAATGAACGGCAAACGCTTTACTCATTGAATTAGCACGCACAGTCCGTTTCATTGAATCAATGAATTACGTTTGATTCTTTGAATCATTGATTGATGTTTGATTCAATGAATGAATTAATGAGTTGTATTCACTAAATAAATGAGTTAAGTTTGTTTCATTGAATTAATGTATACCTTTTGATTCATTCAAACAAAGATTGGAGTTTGTTTAATTGAATGTAAGAATTGAGCTCGAGTCATTGATTAAATGAGAGAATCTCCCTTCATTGTATTAATGGGTACAGTCTGTTTCATTGAATGAATGCAACAGTTTGTTTCAATGAATGATTGCTTGCAGATTGTTTCCTTGGATGAAAGCTTTGAGAGAAGCTCGGCTCATTGAATTAACAAGTGCAGTCTGTTTCATTGAATGAATGTGTGCAGTTTGATTTACTAACAAAGTGAGCGCAGTTTGTTTCATTGAAGTTTGTTTCAATGATTGAATGAATGTTTCATTGAATGAATGAATTGAACTCTAGTCATTGATTAAATGAGAGAAGCTCTGTTCATTCAATTAATGGTTACAGTCTGTCTCATTGAATGAATGCAACAGTTTGTTTCCATGAATGATTGCTTGCAGATTGTTTCTTTGGATGAAAGCTTTGAGCTCGAGACATTGATTAAATGAGAGAAGCTCGACTCATTGAATTAACAAGTGCAGTCTTTTTCATTGAATAAATGTGTGCAGTTTGATTTACTAAAGAAATGAGTGCAGTTTGTTTCATTGAATTAATGTATGCCGTTTGATTCATTCAAACAAAGATTGAAGTTTGTTTCAATGATTAAATGAAAACAGTTTGTTTCATGAATGAATGAGTGTACTTTGATTCATTGAATGAATGAATGCAGTTAAATTCACTACATAATGTTTATTTCATTGATTCAATGAATTGCGTTTGATTCTTTGAATCAGTGTTTGAAGTTTGATTCCATGAATGAATAAAGAGCTGAATTCACTAAATAACTGATTTAAATCTGTCACATTGAATTAATGAATAACCTTTGAGTCATTCTAACAAAGATTGAAGCTGCTTTCAATGATTGAATGAAGGCAGTTTGTTTCATTGATTTTAAGCATTGAGTTCGAGTAATTGATTAAATGAGAGAAGCTCTGCTCATTGAAATTATAGGTACAGTCTGTTCCATTGAATGAATGCAAGCTGTTTGTTTCAATGAATGATTGCTAGCAGATTGTTTCATTGGATGAAAGCTTTGAGCTCGAGACATTGATTAAATGAGAGAAGCTCGGCACATTGAATTAACAGGTGCAGTGTGTTTCATTGAATGAATGTGTGTAGTTTGATTCACTTAAGAAGTGAGTGCAGCTGGTTTCATTGAATGAACGGCAAATTCGCTACTCATTGGATTAGCACTTGCAGTCTGTTTCATTGAATGAAATAATGCAGTTGATTTCTCGAAATAAATCAGTTAAGTTTGTTTCATTGAATTAATGAAATACGTTTGATTATTTGAATCATTGATTGAAGTTTGATTCAATGAATGAAAGAATGGAGTTGCATTCACGAAATAAATGAGTTAAGTTTGTTTCATTGAATTAATGAATAACGTTACAAATGCATTCATTTAATAAATTCATTAAATGAATGCATGCAATTTGTTTCTATGAATGATTGCTTGAATATTGTTTCATTGGATGAAAGCTTTGAGCTCGAGACATTGATGAAATGACAGTAGCTCGGCTCATTGAATTAACAGGTGTAGTCTGTTTCATTGAATGAATGTGTGCAGTTGAACTCACTAAAGAAGTGAGTGCAGTTTGTTTCATTGAATGAATGTATGCCGTTTGATTCATTCAATCAAAGATTGAAATTTATTTCAATGATTGAATGAATGCAGTTTGTTTCATTGAATGAATGAGTCCACTTTGATTTATTGAATGGATTGATGTTTGATTCAATGAATGAATTAATGAGTTGTATTCACTAAATAAATGAGTTAAGTTTGTTTCATTGAATTAATGTATACCTTTTGATTTGATTCAAACAAAGATTGGAGTTTGTTTAATTGAATGCAGTTAATTTCAATAAATAAATCAGTTAATTTTATTTCATTGATTAAATAAATTGCGTTTGATTCTTTGAATAAATGAGAGAAGCTCTGCTCATTGAATTTGAAATTTGTTTCAATGAATGAATGCTTGCAGATTGTTTCATTGGATGGAAGCTTTGAGCTCGAGACATTGATTAAATGAGAGAAGCTCGGGTCATTGAATTAACAGGTGCAATGTGTTTCATTGAATGAATGTGTTCAGTTTGAGTCAATTGAGAAGTGAGTTTGTTTCATTGAATTAATGAATAACATTTGATTCATTCAGTCAATGATTGAAGTTTGATTCAATGAATGAATGGAGTTTTATTCACTAAATAAATAAGTTGAGTTTGTTCCTTTTAATTAATGAATGTTGCTTGATTCAATCAAACAAAAATCGAAGTTATTTTCAAAGCTTGATTGAATGCAATTTTTTCCTTGAATGAATGCATTGAGCTCGAGCCATTGATTAAATGAGAGAAGCTTTGCTCATTGAATTAATAGGTGCAGTCTGTTTCATTGAATGAATGTATTCAATGCAGTTTGGTTCAATGAATGATTGCTTGCAGATTATTTGATTGGACGAAAGCATTGAGCTCGAGACATTAATTAAATGAGAGAAGCTCGGCTCATTGAATTAACAGGTGCAGTCTGTTTCAGTGTATGCATGTGTGCAGTTGGGCAAGTGAGTGCAGCTTGTTTCATTGAATGAACGGCAAACGCTTTACTCATTGAATTAGCACGCACAGTCCGTTTCATTGAATCAATGAATTACGTTTGATTCTTTGAATCATTGATTGATGTTTGATTCAATGAATGAATTAATGAGTTGTATTCACTAAATAAATGAGTTAAGTTTGTTTCATTGAATTAATGTATACCTTTTGATTCATTCAAACAAAGATTGGAGTTTGTTTAATTGAATGTAAGAATTGAGCTCGAGTCATTGATTAAATGAGAGAATCTCCCTTCATTGTATTAATGGGTACAGTCTGTTTCATTGAATGAATGCAACAGTTTGTTTCAATGAATGATTGCTTGCAGATTGTTTCCTTGGATGAAAGCTTTGAGAGAAGCTCGGCTCATTGAATTAACAAGTGCAGTCTGTTTCATTGAATGAATGTGTGCAGTTTGATTTACTAACAAAGTGAGCGCAGTTTGTTTCTTTGAAGTTTGTTTCAATGATTGAATGAATGTTTCATTGAATGAATGAATTGAACTCTAGTCATTGATTAAATGAGAGAAGCTCTGTTCATTCAATTAATGGTTACAGTCTGTCTCATTGAATGAATGCAACAGTTTGTTTCCATGAATGATTGCTTGCAGATTGTTTCTTTGGATGAAAGCTTTGAGCTCGAGACATTGATTAAATGAGAGAAGCTCGACTCATTGAATTAACAAGTGCAGTCTTTTTCATTGAATAAATGTGTGCAGTTTGATTTACTAAAGAAATGAGTGCAGTTTGTTTCATTGAATTAATGTATGCCGTTTGATTCATTCAAACAAAGATTGAAGTTTGTTTCAATGATTAAATGAAAACAGTTTGTTTCATGAATGAATGAGTGTACTTTGATTCATTGAATGAATGAATGCAGTTAAATTCACTACATAATGTTTATTTCATTGATTCAATGAATTGCGTTTGATTCTTTGAATCAGTGTTTGAAGTTTGATTCCATGAATGAATAAAGAGCTGAATTCACTAAATAACTGATTTAAATCTGTCACATTGAATTAATGAATAACCTTTGAGTCATTCTAACAAAGATTGAAGCTGGTTTCAATGATTGAATGAAGGCAGTTTGTTTCATTGATTTTAAGCATTGAGTTCGAGTAATTGATTAAATGAGAGAAGCTCTGCTCATTGAATTTATAGGTACAGTCTGTTCCATTGAATGAATGCAAGCTGTTTGTTTCAATGAATGATTGCTAGCAGATTGTTTCATTGGATGAAAGCTTTGAGCTCGAGACATTGATTAAATGAGAGAAGCTCGGCACATTGAATTAACAGGTGCAGTGTGTTTCATTGAATGAATGTGTGTAGTTTGATTCACTTAAGAAGTGAGTGCAGCTGGTTTCATTGAATGAACGGCAAATTCGCTACTCATTGGATTAGCACTTGCAGTCTGTTTCATTGAATGAAATAATGCAGTTGATTTCTCGAAATAAATCAGTTAAGTTTGTTTCATTGAATTAATGAAATACGTTTGATTATTTGAATCATTGATTGAAGTTTGATTCAATGAATGAAAGAATGGAGTTGCATTCACGAAATAAATGAGTTAAGTTTGTTTCATTGAATTAATGAATAACGTTACAAATGCATTCATTTAATAAATTCATTAAATGAATGCATGCAATTTGTTTCTATGAATGATTGCTTGAATATTGTTTCATTGGATGAAAGCTTTGAGCTCGAGACATTGATGAAATGACAGTAGCTCGGCTCATTGAATTAACAGGTGTAGTCTGTTTCATTGAATGAATGTGTGCAGTTGAACTCACTAAAGAAGTGAGTGCAGTTTGTTTCATTGAATGAATGTATGCCGTTTGATTCATTCAATCAAAGATTTAAATTTATTTCAATGATTGAATGAATGCAGTTTGTTTCATTGAATGAATGAGTCCACTTTGATTCATTGAATGGATTGATGTTTGATTCAATGAATGAATTAATGAGTTGTATTCACTAAATAAATGAGTTAAGTTTGTTTCATTGAATTAATGTATACCTTTTGATTTGATTCAAACAAAGATTGGAGTTTGTTTAATTGAATGCAGTTAATTTCAATAAATAAATCAGTTAATTTTATTTCATTGATTAAATAAATTGCGTTTGATTCTTTGAATAAATGAGAGAAGCTCTGCTCATTGAATTTGAAATTTGTTTCAATGAATGAATGCTTGCAGATTGTTTCATTGGATGGAAGCTTTGAGCTCGAGACATTGATTAAATGAGAGAAGCTCGGGTCATTGAATTAACAGGTGCAATGTGTTTCATTGAATGAATGTGTTCAGTTTGAGTCAATTGAGAAGTGAGTTTGTTTCATTGAATTAATGAATAACATTTGATTCATTCAGTCAATGATTGAAGTTTGATTCAATGAATGAATGGAGTTTTATTCACTTAATAAATAAGTTGAGTTTGTTCCTTTTAATTAATGAATGTTGCTTGATTCAATCAAACAAAAATCGAAGTTATTTTCAAAGCTTGATTGAATGCAATTTTTTCCTTGAATGAATGCATTGAGCTCGAGCCATTGATTAAATGAGAGAAGCTTTGCTCATTGAATTAATAGGTGCAGTCTGTTTCATTGAATGAATGTATTCAATGCAGTTTGGTTCAATGAATGATTGCTTGCAGATTATTTGATTGGACGAAAGCATTGAGCTCGAGACATTAATTAAATGAGAGAAGCTCGGCTCATTGAATTAACAGGTGCAGTCTGTTTCAGTGTATGCATGTGTGCAGTTGGGCAAGTGAGTGCAGCTTGTTTCATTGAATGAACGGCAAACGCTTTACTCATTGAATTAGCACGCACAGTCCGTTTCATTGAATCAATGAATTACGTTTGATTCTTTGAATCATTGGTTGATGTTTGATTCAATGAATGAATTAATGAGTTGTATTCACTAAATAAATGAGTTAAGTTTGTTTCATTGAATTAATGTATACCTTTTGATTCATTCAAACAAAGATTGGAGTTTGTTTCATTGAATGTAAGAATTGAGCTCGAGTCATTGATTAAATGAGAGAATCTCCCTTCATTGTATTAATGGGTACAGTCTGTTTCATTGAATGAATGCAACAGTTTGTTTCAATGAATGATTGCTTGCAGATTGTTTCCTTGGATGAAAGCTTTGAGAGAAGCTCGGCTAATTGAATTAACAAGTGCAGTCTGTTTCATTGAATGAATGTGTGCAGTTTGATTTACTAACAAAGTGAGCGCAGTTTGTTTCATTGAAGTTTGTTTCAATGATTGAATGAATGTTTCATTGAATGAATGAATTGAACTCTAGTCATTGATTAAATGAGAGAAGCTCTGTTCATTCAATTAATGGTTACAGTCTGTCTCATTGAATGAATGCAACAGTTTGTTTCCATGAATGATTGCTTGCAGATTGTTTCTTTGGATGAAAGCTTTGAGCTCGAGACATTGATTAAATGAGAGAAGCTCGACTCATTGAATTAACAAGTGCAGTCTTTTTCATTGAATAAATGTGTGCAGTTTGATTTACTAAAGAAATGAGTGCAGTTTGTTTCATTGAATTAATGTATGCCGTTTGATTCATTCAAACAAAGATTGAAGTTTGTTTCAATGATTAAATGAAAACAGTTTGTTTCATGAATGAATGAGTGTACTTTGATTCATTGAATGAATGAATGCAGTTAAATTCACTACATAATGTTTATTTCATTGATTCAATGAATTGCGTTTGATTCTTTGAATCAGTGTTTGAAGTTTGATTCCATGAATGAATAAAGAGCTGAATTCACTAAATAACTGATTTAAATCTGTCACATTGAATTAATGAATAACCTTTGAGTCATTCTAACAAAGATTGAAGCTGGTTTCAATGATTGAATGAAGGCAGTTTGTTTCATTGATTTTAAGCATTGAGTTCGAGTAATTGATTAAATGAGAGAAGCTCTGCTCATTGAATTTATAGGTACAGTCTGTTCCATTGAATGAATGCAAGCTGTTTGTTTCAATGAATGATTGCTAGCAGGTTGTTTCATTGGATGAAAGCTTTGAGCTCGAGACATTGATTAAATGAGAGAAGCTCGGCACATTGAATTAACAGGTGCAGTGTGTTTCATTGAATGAATGTGTGTAGTTTGATTCACTTAAGAAGTGAGTGCAGCTGGTTTCATTGAATGAACGGCAAATTCGCTACTCATTGGATTAGCACTTGCAGTCTGTTTCATTGAATGAAATAATGCAGTTGATTTCTCGAAATAAATCAGTTAAGTTTGTTTCATTGAATTAATGAAATACGTTTGATTATTTGAATCATTGATTGAAGTTTGATTCAATGAATGAAAGAATGGAGTTGCATTCACGAAATAAATGAGTTAAGTTTGTTTCATTGAATTAATGAATAACGTTACAAATGCATTCATTTAATAAATTCATTAAATGAATGCATGCAATTTGTTTCTATGAATGATTGCTTGAATATTGTTTCATTGGATGAAAGCTTTGAGCTCGAGACATTGATGAAATGACAGTAGCTCGGCTCATTGAATTAACAGGTGTAGTCTGTTTCATTGAATGAATGTGTGCAGTTGAACTCACTAAAGAAGTGAGTGCCGTTTGTTTCATTGAATGAATGTATGCCGTTTGATTCATTCAATCAAAGATTGAAATTTATTTCAATGATTGAATGAATGCAGTTTGTTTCATTGAATGAATGAGTCCACTTTGATTCATTGAATGGATTGATGTTTGATTCAATGAATGAATTAATGAGTTGTATTCACTAAATAAATGAGTTAAGTTTGTTTCATTGAATTAATGTATACCTTTTGATTTGATTCAAACAAAGATTGGAGTTTGTTTAATTGAATGCAGTTAATTTCAATAAATAAATCAGTTAATTTTATTTCATTGATTAAATAAATTGCGTTTGATTCTTTGAATAAATGAGAGAAGCTCTGCTCATTGAATTTGAAATTTGTTTCAATGAATGAATGCTTGCAGATTGTTTCATTGGATGGAAGCTTTGAGCTCGAGACATTGATTAAATGAGAGAAGCTCGGCTCATTGAATTAACAGGTGCAGTCTGTTTCAGTGTATGCATGTGTGCAGTTGGGCAAGTGAGTGCAGCTTGTTTCATTGAATGAACGGCAAACGCTTTACTCATTGAATTAGCACGCACAGTCCGTTTCATTGAATCAATGAATTACGTTTGATTCTTTGAATCATTGATTGGTGTTTGATTCAATGAATGAATTAATGAGTTGTATTCACTAAATAAATGAGTTAAGTTTGTTTCATTGAATTAATGTATACCTTTTGATTCATTCAAACAAAGATTGGAGTTTGTTTAATTGAATGTAAGAATTGAGCTCGAGTCATTGATTAAATGAGAGAATCTCCCTTCATTGTATTAATGGGTACAGTCTGTTTCATTGAATGAATGCAACAGTTTGTTTCAATGAATGATTGCTTGCAGATTGTTTCCTTGGATGAAAGCTTTGAGAGAAGCTCGGCTCATTGAATTAACAAGTGCAGTCTGTTTCATTGAATGAATGTGTGCAGTTTGATTTACTAACAAAGTGAGCGCAGTTTGTTTCATTGAAGTTTGTTTCAATGATTGAATGAATGTTTCATTGAATGAATGAATTGAACTCTAGTCATTGATTAAATGAGAGAAGCTCTGTTCATTCAATTAATGGTTACAGTCTGTCTCATTGAATGAATGCAACAGTTTGTTTCCATGAATGATTGCTTGCAGATTGTTTCTTTGGATGAAAGCTTTGAGCTCGAGACATTGATTAAATGAGAGAAGCTCGACTCATTGAATTAACAAGTGCAGTCTTTTTCATTGAATAAATGTGTGCAGTTTGATTTACTAAAGAAATGAGTGCAGTTTGTTTCATTGAATTAATGTATGCCGTTTGATTCATTCAAACAAAGATTGAAGTTTGTTTCAATGATTAAATGAAAACAGTTTGTTTCATGAATGAATGAGTGTACTTTGATTCATTGAATGAATGAATGCAGTTAAATTCACTACATAATGTTTATTTCATTGATTCAATGAATTGCGTTTGATTCTTTGAATCAGTGTTTGAAGTTTGATTCCATGAATGAATAAAGAGCTGAATTCACTAAATAACTGATTTAAATCTGTCACATTGAATTAATGAATAACCTTTGAGTCATTCTAACAAAGATTGAAGCTGGTTTCAATGATTGAATGAAGGCAGTTTGTTTCATTGATTTTAAGCATTGAGTTCGAGTAATTGATTAAATGAGAGAAGCTCTGCTCATTGAATTTATAGGTACAGTCTGTTCCATTGAATGAATGCAAGCTGTTTGTTTCAATGAATGATTGCTAGCAGATTGTTTCATTGGATGAAAGCTTTGAGCTCGAGACATTGATTAAATGAGAGAAGCTCGGCTCATTGAATTAACAGGTGCAGTGTGTTTCATTGAATGAATGTGTGTAGTTTGATTCACTTAAGAAGTGAGTGCAGCTGGTTTCATTGAATGAACGGCAAATTCGCTACTCATTGGATTAGCACTTGCAGTCTGTTTCATTGAATGAAATAATGCAGTTGATTTCTCGAAATAAATCAGTTAAGTTTGTTTCATTGAATTAATGAAATACGTTTGATTATTTGAATCATTGATTGAAGTTTGATTCAATGAATGAAAGAATGGAGTTGCATTCACGAAATAAATGAGTTAAGTTTGTTTCATTGAATTAATGAATAACGTTACAAATGCATTCATTTAATAAATTCATTAAATGAATGCATGCAATTTGTTTCTATGAATGATTGCTTGAATATTGTTTCATTGGATGAAAGCTTTGAGCTCGAGACATTGATGAAATGACAGTAGCTCGGCTCATTGAATTAACAGGTGTAGTCTGTTTCATTGAATGAATGTGTGCAGTTGAACTCACTAAAGAAGTGAGTGCAGTTTGTTTCATTGAATGAATGTATGCCGTTTGATTCATTCAATCAAAGATTTAAATTTATTTCAATGATTGAATGAATGCAGTTTGTTTCATTGAATGAATGAGTCCACTTTGATTCATTGAATGGATTGATGTTTGATTCAATGAATGAATTAATGAGTTGTATTCACTAAATAAATGAGTTAAGTTTGTTTCATTGAATTAATGTATACCTTTTGATTTGATTCAAACAAAGATTGGAGTTTGTTTAATTGAATGCAGTTAATTTCAATAAATAAATCAGTTAATTTTATTTCATTGATTAAATAAATTGCGTTTGATTCTTTGAATAAATGAGAGAAGCTCTGCTCATTGAATTTGAAATTTGTTTCAATGAATGAATGCTTGCAGATTGTTTCATTGGATGGAAGCTTTGAGCTCGAGACATTGATTAAATGAGAGAAGCTCGGGTCATTGAATTAACAGGTGCAATGTGTTTCATTGAATGAATGTGTTCAGTTTGAGTCAATTGAGAAGTGAGTTTGTTTCATTGAATTAATGAATAACATTTGATTCATTCAGTCAATGATTGAAGTTTGATTCAATGAATGAATGGAGTTTTATTCACTTAATAAATAAGTTGAGTTTGTTCCTTTTAATTAATGAATGTTGCTTGATTCAATCAAACAAAAATCGAAGTTATTTTCAAAGCTTGATTGAATGCAATTTTTTCCTTGAATGAATGCATTGAGCTCGAGCCATTGATTAAATGAGAGAAGCTTTGCTCATTGAATTAATAGGTGCAGTCTGTTTCATTGAATGAATGTATTCAATGCAGTTTGGTTCAATGAATGATTGCTTGCAGATTATTTGATTGGACGAAAGCATTGAGCTCGAGACATTAATTAAATGAGAGAAGCTCGGCTCATTGAATTAACAGGTGCAGTCTGTTTCAGTGTATGCATGTGTGCAGTTGGGCAAGTGAGTGCAGCTTGTTTCATTGAATGAACGGCAAACGCTTTACTCATTGAATTAGCACGCACAGTCCGTTTCATTGAATCAATGAATTACGTTTGATTCTTTGAATCATTGATTGATGTTTGATTCAATGAATGAATTAATGAGTTGTATTCACTAAATAAATGAGTTAAGTTTGTTTCATTGAATTAATGTATACCTTTTGATTCATTCAAACAAAGATTGGAGTTTGTTTAATTGAATGTAAGAATTGAGCTCGAGTCATTGATTAAATGAGAGAATCTCCCTTCATTGTATTAATGGGTACAGTCTGTTTCATTGAATGAATGCAACAGTTTGTTTCAATGAATGATTGCTTGCAGATTGTTTCCTTGGATGAAAGCTTTGAGAGAAGCTCGGCTAATTGAATTAACAAGTGCAGTCTGTTTCATTGAATGAATGTGTGCAGTTTGATTTACTAACAAAGTGAGCGCAGTTTGTTTCATTGAAGTTTGTTTCAATGATTGAATGAATGTTTCATTGAATGAATGAATTGAACTCTAGTCATTGATTAAATGAGAGAAGCTCTGTTCATTCAATTAATGGTTACAGTCTGTCTCATTGAATGAATGCAACAGTTTGTTTCCATGAATGATTGCTTGCAGATTGTTTCTTTGGATGAAAGCTTTGAGCTCGAGACATTGATTAAATGAGAGAAGCTCGACTCATTGAATTAACAAGTGCAGTCTTTTTCATTGAATAAATGTGTGCAGTTTGATTTACTAAAGAAATGAGTGCAGTTTGTTTCATTGAATTAATGTATGCCGTTTGATTCATTCAAACAAAGATTGAAGTTTGTTTCAATGATTAAATGAAAACAGTTTGTTTCATGAATGAATGAGTGTACTTTGATTCATTGAATGAATGAATGCAGTTAAATTCACTACATAATGTTTATTTCATTGATTCAATGAATTGCGTTTGATTCTTTGAATCAGTGTTTGAAGTTTGATTCCATGAATGAATAAAGAGCTGAATTCACTAAATAACTGATTTAAATCTGTCACATTGAATTAATGAATAACCTTTGAGTCATTCTAACAAAGATTGAAGCTGGTTTCAATGATTGAATGAAGGCAGTTTGTTTCATTGATTTTAAGCATTGAGTTCGAGTAATTGATTAAATGAGAGAAGCTCTGCTCATTGAATTTATAGGTACAGTCTGTTCCATTGAATGAATGCAAGCTGTTTGTTTCAATGAATGATTGCTAGCAGGTTGTTTCATTGGATGAAAGCTTTGAGCTCGAGACATTGATTAAATGAGAGAAGCTCGGCACATTGAATTAACAGGTGCAGTGTGTTTCATTGAATGAATGTGTGTAGTTTGATTCACTTAAGAAGTGAGTGCAGCTGGTTTCATTGAATGAACGGCAAATTCGCTACTCATTGGATTAGCACTTGCAGTCTGTTTCATTGAATGAAATAATGCAGTTGATTTCTCGAAATAAATCAGTTAAGTTTGTTTCATTGAATTAATGAAATACGTTTGATTATTTGAATCATTGATTGAAGTTTGATTCAATGAATGAAAGAATGGAGTTGCATTCACGAAATAAATGAGTTAAGTTTGTTTCATTGAATTAATGAATAACGTTACAAATGCATTCATTTAATAAATTCATTAAATGAATGCATGCAATTTGTTTCTATGAATGATTGCTTGAATATTGTTTCATTGGATGAAAGCTTTGAGCTCGAGACATTGATGAAATGACAGTAGCTCGGCTCATTGAATTAACAGGTGTAGTCTGTTTCATTGAATGAATGTGTGCAGTTGAACTCACTAAAGAAGTGAGTGCCGTTTGTTTCATTGAATGAATGTATGCCGTTTGATTCATTCAATCAAAGATTGAAATTTATTTCAATGATTGAATGAATGCAGTTTGTTTCATTGAATGAATGAGTCCACTTTGATTCATTGAATGGATTGATGTTTGATTCAATGAATGAATTAATGAGTTGTATTCACTAAATAAATGAGTTAAGTTTGTTTCATTGAATTAATGTATACCTTTTGATTTGATTCAAACAAAGATTGGAGTTTGTTTAATTGAATGCAGTTAATTTCAATAAATAAATCAGTTAATTTTATTTCATTGATTAAATAAATTGCGTTTGATTCTTTGAATAAATGAGAGAAGCTCTGCTCATTGAATTTGAAATTTGTTTCAATGAATGAATGCTTGCAGATTGTTTCATTGGATGGAAGCTTTGAGCTCGAGACATTGATTAAATGAGAGAAGCTCGGCTCATTGAATTAACAGGTGCAGTCTGTTTCAGTGTATGCATGTGTGCAGTTGGGCAAGTGAGTGCAGCTTGTTTCATTGAATGAACGGCAAACGCTTTACTCATTGAATTAGCACGCACAGTCCGTTTCATTGAATCAATGAATTACGTTTGATTCTTTGAATCATTGATTGGTGTTTGATTCAATGAATGAATTAATGAGTTGTATTCACTAAATAAATGAGTTAAGTTTGTTTCATTGAATTAATGTATACCTTTTGATTCATTCAAACAAAGATTGGAGTTTGTTTAATTGAATGTAAGAATTGAGCTCGAGTCATTGATTAAATGAGAGAATCTCCCTTCATTGTATTAATGGGTACAGTCTGTTTCATTGAATGAATGCAACAGTTTGTTTCAATGAATGATTGCTTGCAGATTGTTTCCTTGGATGAAAGCTTTGAGAGAAGCTCGGCTCATTGAATTAACAAGTGCAGTCTGTTTCATTGAATGAATGTGTGCAGTTTGATTTACTAACAAAGTGAGCGCAGTTTGTTTCATTGAAGTTTGTTTCAATGATTGAATGAATGTTTCATTGAATGAATGAATTGAACTCTAGTCATTGATTAAATGAGAGAAACTCTGTTCATTCAATTAATGGTTACAGTCTGTCTCATTGAATGAATGCAACAGTTTGTTTCCATGAATGATTGCTTGCAGATTGTTTCTTTGGATGAAAGCTTTGAGCTCGAGACATTGATTAAATGAGAGAAGCTCGACTCATTGAAGTAACAAGTGCAGTCTTTTTCATTGAATAAATGTGTGCAGTTTGATTTACTAAAGAAATGAGTGCAGTTTGTTTCATTGAATTAATGTATGCCGTTTGATTCATTCAAACAAAGATTGAAGTTTGTTTCAATGATTAAATGAAAACAGTTTGTTTCATGAATGAATGAGTGTACTTTGATTCATTGAATGAATGAATGCAGTTAAATTCACTACATAATGTTTATTTCATTGATTCAATGAATTGCGTTTGATTCTTTGAATCAGTGTTTGAAGTTTGATTCCATGAATGAATAAAGAGCTGAATTCACTAAATAACTGATTTAAATCTGTCACATTGAATTAATGAATAACCTTTGAGTCATTCTAACAAAGATTGAAGCTGGTTTCAATGATTGAATGAAGGCAGTTTGTTTCATTGATTTTAAGCATTGAGTTCGAGTAATTGATTAAATGAGAGAAGCTCTGCTCATTGAATTTATAGGTACAGTCTGTTCCATTGAATGAATGCAAGCTGTTTGTTTCAATGAATGATTGCTAGCAGATTGTTTCATTGGATGAAAGCTTTGAGCTCGAGACATTGATTAAATGAGAGAAGCTCGGCTCATTGAATTAACAGGTGCAGTGTGTTTCATTGAATGAATGTGTGTAGTTTGATTCACTTAAGAAGTGAGTGCAGCTGGTTTCATTGAATGAACGGCAAATTCGCTACTCATTGGATTAGCACTTGCAGTCTGTTTCATTGAATGAAATAATGCAGTTGATTTCTCGAAATAAATCAGTTAAGTTTGTTTCATTGAATTAATGAAATACGTTTGATACTTTGAATCATTGATTGAAGTTTGATTCAATGAATGAAAGAATGGAGTTGCATTCACGAAATAAATGAGTTAAGTTTGTTTCATTGAATTAATGAATAACGTTACAAATGCATTCATTTAATAAATTCATTAAATGAATGCATGCAATTTGTTTCTATGAATGATTGCTTGAATATTGTTTCATTGGATGAAAGCTTTGAGCTCGAGACATTGATGAAATGACAGTAGCTCGGCTCATTGAATTAACAGGTGTAGTCTGTTTCATTGAATGAATGTGTGCAGTTGAACTCACTAAAGAAGTGAGTGCAGTTTGTTTCATTGAATGAATGTATGCCGTTTGATTCATTCAATCAAAGATTGAAATTTATTTCAATGATTGAATGAATGCAGTTTGTTTCATTGAATGAATGAGTCCACTTTGATTCATTGAATGGATTGATGTTTGATTCAATGAATGAATTAATGAGTTGTATTCACTAAATAAATGAGTTAAGTTTGTTTCATTGAATTAATGTATACCTTTTGATTTGATTCAAGCAAAGATTGGAGTTTGTTTACTTGAATGCAGTTAATTTCAATAAATAAATCAGTTAATTTTATTTCATTGATTAAATAAATTGCGTTTGATTCTTTGAATAAATGAGAGAAGCTCTGCTCATTGAATTTGAAATTTGTTTCAATGAATGAATGCTTGCAGATTGTTTCATTGGATGGAAGCTTTGAGCTCGAGACATTGATTAAATGAGAGAAGCTCGGGTCATTGAATTAACAGGTGCAATGTGTTTCATTGAATGAATGTGTTCAGTTTGAGTCAATTGAGAAGTGAGTTTGTTTCATTGAATTAATGAATAACATTTGATTCATTCAGTCAATGATTGAAGTTTGATTCAATGAATGAATGGAGTTTTATTCACTAAATAAATAAGTTGAGTTTGTTCCTTTTAATTAATGAATGTTGCTTGATTCAATCAAACAAAAATCGAAGTTATTTTCAAAGCTTGATTGAATGCAATTTTTTCCTTGAATGAATGCATTGAGCTCGAGCCATTGATTAAATGAGAGAAGCTTTGCTCATTGAATTAATAGGTGCAGTCTGTTTCATTGAATGAATGTGTGCAGTTTGATTTACTAACAAAGTGAGCGCAGTTTGTTTCATTGAAGTTTGTTTCAATGATTGAATGAATGTTTCATTGAATGAATGAATTGAACTCTAGTCATTGATTAAATGAGAGAAGCTCTGTTCATTCAATTAATGGTTACAGTCTGTCTCATTAAATGAATGCAACAGTTTGTTTCCATGAATGATTGCTTGCAGATTGTTTCTTTGGATGAAAGCTTTGAGCTCGAGACATTGATTAAATGAGAGAAGCTCGACTCATTGAATTAACAAGTGCAGTCTTTTTCATTGAATAAATGTGTGCAGTTTGATTTACTAAAGAAATGAGTGCAGTTTGTTTCATTGAATTAATGTATGCCGTTTGATTCATTCAAACAAAGATTGAAGTTTGTTTCAATGATTAAATGAAAACAGTTTGTTTCATGAATGAATGAGTGTACTTTGATTCATTGAATGAATGAATGCAGTTAAATTCACTACATAATGTTTATTTCATTGATTCAATGAATTGCGTTTGATTCTTTGAATCAGTGTTTGAAGTTTGATTCCATGAATGAATAAAGAGCTGAATTCACTAAATAACTGATTTAAATCTGTCACATTGAATTAATGAATAACCTTTGAGTCTTTCTAACAAAGATTGAAGCTGGTTTCAATGATTGAATGAAGGCAGTTTGTTTCATTGATTTTAAGCATTGAGTTCGAGTAATTGATTAAATGAGAGAAGCTCTGCTCATTGAATTTATAGGTACAGTCTGTTCCATTGAATGAATGCAAGCTGTTTGTTTCAATGAATGATTGCTAGCAGATTGTTTCATTGGATGAAAGCTTTGAGCTCGAGACATTGATTAAATGAGAGAAGCTCGGCACATTGAATTAACAGGTGCAGTGTGTTTCATTGAATGAATGTGTGTAGTTTGATTCACTTAAGAAGTGAGTGCAGCTGGTTTCATTGAATGAACGGCAAATTCGCTACTCATTGGATTAGCACTTGCAGTCTGTTTCATTGAATGAAATAATGCAGTTGATTTCTCGCAATAAATCAGTTAAGTTTGTTTCATTGAATTAATGAAATACGTTTGATTATTTGAATCATTGATTGAAGTTTGATTCAATGAATGAAAGAATGGAGTTGCATTCACGAAATAAATGAGTTAAGTTTGTTTCATTGAATTAATGAATAACGTTACAAATGCATTCATTTAATAAATTCATTAAATGAATGCATGCAATTTGTTTCTATGAATGATTGCTTGAATATTGTTTCATTGGATGAAAGCTTTGAGCTCGAGACATTGATGAAATGACAGTAGCTCGGCTCATTGAATTAACAGGTGTAGTCTGTTTCATTGAATGAATGTGTGCAGTTGAACTCACTAAAGAAGTGAGTGCAGTTTGTTTCATTGAATGAATGTATGCCGTTTGATTCATTCAATCAAAGATTGAAATTTATTTCAATGATTGAATGAATGCAGTTTGTTTCAATGAATGAATGAGTCCACTTTGATTCATTGAATAAATGAATGCAGTTAATTTCAATAAATAAATCAGTTAATTTTATTTCATTGATTAAATAAATTGCGTTTGATTCTTTGAATAAATGAGAGAAGCTCTGCTCATTGAATTTGAAATTTGTTTCAATGAATGAATGCTTGCAGATTGTTTCATTGGATGGAAGCTTTGAGCTCGAGACATTGATTAAATGAGAGAAGCTCGGCTCATTGAATTAACAGGTGCAGTCTGTTTCAGTGTATGCATGTGTGCAGTTGGGCAAGTGAGTGCAGCTTGTTTCATTGAATGAACGGCAAACGCTTTACTCATTGAATTAGCACGCACAGTCCGTTTCATTGAATCAATGAATTACGTTTGATTCTTTGAATCATTGATTGATGTTTGATTCAATGAATGAATTAATGAGTTGTATTCACTAAATAAATGAGTTAAGTTTGTTTCATTGAATTAATGTATACCTTTTGATTCATTCAAACAAAGATTGGAGTTTGTTTAATTGAATGTAAGAATTGAGCTCGAGTCATTGATTAAATGAGAGAATCTCCCTTCATTGTATTAATGGGTACAGTCTGTTTCATTGAATGAATGCAACAGTTTGTTTCAATGAATGATTGCTTGCAGATTGTTTCCTTGGATGAAAGCTTTGAGAGAAGCTCGGCTCATTGAATTAACAAGTGCAGTCTGTTTCATTGAATGAATGTGTGCAGTTTGATTTACTAACAAAGTGAGCGCAGTTTGTTTCATTGAAGTTTGTTTCAATGATTGAATGAATGTTTCATTGAATGAATGAATTGAACTCTAGTCATTGATTAAATGAGAGAAGCTCTGTTCATTCAATTAATGGTTACAGTCTGTCTCATTGAATGAATGCAACAGTTTGTTTCCATGAATGATTGCTTGCAGATTGTTTCTTTGGATGAAAGCTTTGAGCTCGAGACATTGATTAAATGAGAGAAGCTCGACTCATTGAATTAACAAGTGCAGTCTTTTTCATTGAATAAATGTGTGCAGTTTGATTTACTAAAGAAATGAGTGCAGTTTGTTTCATTGAATTAATGTATGCCGTTTGATTCATTCAAACAAAGATTGAAGTTTGTTTCAATGATTAAATGAAAACAGTTTGTTTCATGAATGAATGAGTGTACTTTGATTCATTGAATGAATGAATGCAGTTAAATTCACTACATAATGTTTATTTCATTGATTCAATGAATTGCGTTTGATTCTTTGAATCAGTGTTTGAAGTTTGATTCCATGAATGAATAAAGAGCTGAATTCACTAAATAACTGATTTAAATCTGTCACATTGAATTAATGAATAACCTTTGAGTAATTCTAACAAAGATTGAAGCTGGTTTCAATGATTGAATGAAGGCAGTTTGTTTCATTGATTTTAAGCATTGAGTTCGAGTAATTGATTAAATGAGAGAAGCTCTGCTCATTGAATTTATAGGTACAGTCTGTTCCATTGAATGAATGCAAGCTGTTTGTTTCAATGAATGATTGCTAGCAGATTGTTTCATTGGATGAAAGCTTTGAGCTCGAGACATTGATTAAATGAGAGAAGCTCGGCACATTGAATTAACAGGTGCAGTGTGTTTCATTGAATGAATGTGTGTAGTTTGATTCACTTAAGAAGTGAGTGCAGCTGGTTTCATTGAATGAACGGCAAATTCGCTACTCATTGGATTAGCACTTGCAGTCTGTTTCATTGAATGAAATAATGCAGTTGATTTCTCGAAATAAATCAGTTAAGTTTGTTTCATTGAATTAATGAATTACGTTTGATTATTTGAATCATTGATTGAAGTTTGATTCAATGAATGAAAGAATGGAGTTGCATTCACGAAATAAATGAGTTAAGTTTGTTTCATTGAATTAATGAATAACGTTACAAATGCATTCATTTAATAAATTCATTAAATGAATGCATGCAATTTGTTTCTATGAATGATTGCTTGAATATTGTTTCATTGGATGAAAGCTTTGAGCTCGAGACATTGATGAAATGACAGTAGCTCGGCTCATTGAATTAACAGGTGTAGTCTGTTTCATTGAATGAATGTGTGCAGTTGAACTCACTAAAGAAGTGAGTGCAGTTTGTTTCATTGAATGAATGTATGCCGTTTGATTCATTCAATCAAAGATTGAAATTTATTTCAATGATTGAATGAATGCAGTTTGTTTCATTGAATGAATGAGTCCACTTTGATTCATTGAATGGATTGATGTTTGATTCAATGAATGAATTAATGAGTTGTATTCACTAAATAAATGAGTTAAGTTTGTTTCATTGAATTAATGTATACCTTTTGATTTGATTCAAACAAAGATTGGAGTTTGTTTAATTGAATGCAGTTAATTTCAATAAATAAATCAGTTAATTTTATTTCATTGATTAAATAAATTGCGTTTGATTCTTTGAATAAATGAGAGAAGCTCTGCTCATTGAATTTGAAATTTGTTTCAATGAATGAATGCTTGCAGATTGTTTCATTGGATGGAAGCTTTGAGCTCGAGACATTGATTAAATGAGAGAAGCTCGGGTCATTGAATTAACAGGTGCAATGTGTTTCATTGAATGAATGTGTTCAGTTTGAGTCAATTGAGAAGTGAGTTTGTTTCATTGAATTAATGAATAACATTTGATTCATTCAGTCAATGATTGAAGTTTGATTCAATGAATGAATGGAGTTTTATTCACTAAATAAATAAGTTGAGTTTGTTCCTTTTAATTAATGAATGTTGCTTGATTCAATCAAACAAAAATCGAAGTTATTTTCAAAGCTTGATTGAATGCAATTTTTTCCTTGAATGAATGCATTGAGCTCGAGCCATTGATTAAATGAGAGAAGCTTTGCTCATTGAATTAATAGGTGCAGTCTGTTTCATTGAATGAATGTATTCAATGCAGTTTGGTTCAATGAATGATTGCTTGCAGATTATTTGATTGGACGAAAGCATTGAGCTCGAGACATTAATTAAATGAGAGAAGCTCGGCTCATTGAATTAACAGGTGCAGTCTGTTTCAGTGTATGCATGTGTGCAGTTGGGCAAGTGAGTGCAGCTTGTTTCATTGAATGAACGGCAAACGCTTTACTCATTGAATTAGCACGCACAGTCCGTTTCATTGAATCAATGAATTACGTTTGATTCTTTGAATCATTGATTGATGTTTGATTCAATGAATGAATTAATGAGTTGTATTCACTAAATAAATGAGTTAAGTTTGTTTCATTGAATTAATGTATACCTTTTGATTCATTCAAACAAAGATTGGAGTTTGTTTAATTGAATGTAAGAATTGAGCTCGAGTCATTGATTAAATGAGAGAATCTCCCTTCATTGTATTAATGGGTACAGTCTGTTTCATTGAATGAATGCAACAGTTTGTTTCAATGAATGATTGCTTGCAGATTGTTTCCTTGGATGAAAGCTTTGAGAGAAGCTCGGCTCATTGAATTAACAAGTGCAGTCTGTTTCATTGAATGAATGTGTGCAGTTTGATTTACTAACAAAGTGAGCGCAGTTTGTTTCTTTGAAGTTTGTTTCAATGATTGAATGAATGTTTCATTGAATGAATGAATTGAACTTTAGTCATTGATTAAATGAGAGAAGCTCTGTTCATTCAATTAATGGTTACAGTCTGTCTCATTGAATGAATGCAACAGTTTGTTTCCATGAATGATTGCTTGCAGATTGTTTCTTTGGATGAAAGCTTTGAGCTCGAGACATTGATTAAATGAGAGAAGCTCGACTCATTGAATTAACAAGTGCAGTCTTTTTCATTGAATAAATGTGTGCAGTTTGATTTACTAAAGAAATGAGTGCAGTTTGTTTCATTGAATTAATGTATGCCGTTTGATTCATTCAAACAAAGATTGAAGTTTGTTTCAATGATTAAATGAAAACAGTTTGTTTCATGAATGAATGAGTGTACTTTGATTCATTGAATGAATGAATGCAGTTAAATTCACTACATAATGTTTATTTCATTGATTCAATGAATTGCGTTTGATTCTTTGAATCAGTGTTTGAAGTTTGATTCCATGAATGAATAAAGAGCTGAATTCACTAAATAACTGATTTAAATCTGTCACATTGAATTAATGAATAACCTTTGAGTAATTCTAACAAAGATTGAAGCTGGTTTCAATGATTGAATGAAGGCAGTTTGTTTCATTGATTTTAAGCATTGAGTTCGAGTAATTGATTAAATGAGAGAAGCTCTGCTCATTGAATTTATAGGTACAGTCTGTTCCATTGAATGAATGCAAGCTGTTTGTTTCAATGAATGATTGCTAGCAGATTGTTTCATTGGATGAAAGCTTTGAGCTCGAGACATTGATTAAATGAGAGAAGCTCGGCACATTGAATTAACAGGTGCAGTGTGTTTCATTGAATGAATGTGTGTAGTTTGATTCACTTAAGAAGTGAGTGCAGCTGGTTTCATTGAATGAACGGCAAATTCGCTACTCATTGGATTAGCACTTGCAGTCTGTTTCATTGAATGAAATAATGCAGTTGATTTCTCGAAATAAATCAGTTAAGTTTGTTTCATTGAATTAATGAATTACGTTTGATTATTTGAATCATTGATTGAAGTTTGATTCAATGAATGAAAGAATGGAGTTGCATTCACGAAATAAATGAGTTAAGTTTGTTTCATTGAATTAATGAATAACGTTACAAATGCATTCATTTAATAAATTCATTAAATGAATGCATGCAATTTGTTTCTATGAATGATTGCTTGAATATTGTTTCATTGGATGAAAGCTTTGAGCTCGAGACATTGATGAAATGACAGTAGCTCGGCTCATTGAATTAACAGGTGTAGTCTGTTTCATTGAATGAATGTGTGCAGTTGAACTCACTAAAGAAGTGAGTGCAGTTTGTTTCATTGAATGAATGTATGCCGTTTGATTCATTCAATCAAAGATTGAAATTTATTTCAATGATTGAATGAATGCAGTTTGTTTCATTGAATGAATGAGTCCACTTTGATTCATTGAATGGATTGATGTTTGATTCAATGAATGAATTAATGAGTTGTATTCACTAAATAAATGAGTTAAGTTTGTTTCATTGAATTAATGTATACCTTTTGATTTGATTCAAACAAAGATTGGAGTTTGTTTAATTGAATGCAGTTAATTTCAATAAATAAATCAGTTAATTTTATTTCATTGATTAAATAAATTGCGTTTGATTCTTTGAATAAATGAGAGAAGCTCTGCTCATTGAATTTGAAATTTGTTTCAATGAATGAATGCTTGCAGATTGTTTCATTGGATGGAAGCTTTGAGCTCGAGACATTGATTAAATGAGAGAAGCTCGGGTCATTGAATTAACAGGTGCAATGTGTTTCATTGAATGAATGTGTTCAGTTTGAGTCAATTGAGAAGTGAGTTTGTTTCATTGAATTAATGAATAACATTTGATTCATTCAGTCAATGATTGAAGTTTGATTCAATGAATGAATGGAGTTTTATTCACTAAATAAATAAGTTGAGTTTGTTCCTTTTAATTAATGAATGTTGCTTGATTCAATCAAACAAAAATCGAAGTTATTTTCAAAGCTTGATTGAATGCAATTTTTTCCTTGAATGAATGCATTGAGCTCGAGCCATTGATTAAATGAGAGAAGCTTTGCTCATTGAATTAATAGGTGCAGTCTGTTTCATTGAATGAATGTATTCAATGCAGTTTGGTTCAATGAATGATTGCTTGCAGATTATTTGATTGGACGAAAGCATTGAGCTCGAGACATTAATTAAATGAGAGAAGCTCGGCTCATTGAATTAACAGGTGCAGTCTGTTTCAGTGTATGCATGTGTGCAGTTGGGCAAGTGAGTGCAGCTTGTTTCATTGAATGAACGGCAAACGCTTTACTCATTGAATTAGCACGCACAGTCCGTTTCATTGAATCAATGAATTACGTTTGATTCTTTGAATCATTGATTGATGTTTGATTCAATGAATGAATTAATGAGTTGTATTCACTAAATAAATGAGTTAAGTTTGTTTCATTGAATTAATGTATACCTTTTGATTCATTCAAACAAAGATTGGAGTTTGTTTAATTGAATGTAAGAATTGAGCTCGAGTCATTGATTAAATGAGAGAATCTCCCTTCATTGTATTAATGGGTACAGTCTGTTTCATTGAATGAATGCAACAGTTTGTTTCAATGAATGATTGCTTGCAGATTGTTTCCTTGGATGAAAGCTTTGAGAGAAGCTCGGCTCATTGAATTAACAAGTGCAGTCTGTTTCATTGAATGAATGTGTGCAGTTTGATTTACTAACAAAGTGAGCGCAGTTTGTTTCTTTGAAGTTTGTTTCAATGATTGAATGAATGTTTCATTGAATGAATGAATTGAACTTTAGTCATTGATTAAATGAGAGAAGCTCTGTTCATTCAATTAATGGTTACAGTCTGTCTCATTGAATGAATGCAACAGTTTGTTTCCATGAATGATTGCTTGCAGATTGTTTCTTTGGATGAAAGCTTTGAGCTCGAGACATTGATTAAATGAGAGAAGCTCGACTCATTGAATTAACAAGTGCAGTCTTTTTCATTGAATAAATGTGTGCAGTTTGATTTACTAAAGAAATGAGTGCAGTTTGTTTCATTGAATTAATGTATGCCGTTTGATTCATTCAAACAAAGATTGAAGTTTGTTTCAATGATTAAATGAAAACAGTTTGTTTCATGAATGAATGAGTGTACTTTGATTCATTGAATGAATGAATGCAGTTAAATTCACTACATAATGTTTATTTCATTGATTCAATGAATTGCGTTTGATTCTTTGAATCAGTGTTTGAAGTTTGATTCCATGAATGAATAAAGAGCTGAATTCACTAAATAACTGATTTAAATCTGTCACATTGAATTAATGAATAACCTTTGAGTCATTCTAACAAAGATTGAAGCTGGTTTCAATGATTGAATGAAGGCAGTTTGTTTCATTGATTTTAAGCATTGAGTTCGAGTAATTGATTAAATGAGAGAAGCTCTGCTCATTGAATTTATAGGTACAGTCTGTTCCATTGAATGAATGCAAGCTGTTTGTTTCAATGAATGATTGCTAGCAGATTGTTTCATTGGATGAAAGCTTTGAGCTCGAGACATTGATTAAATGAGAGAAGCTCGGCACATTGAATTAACAGGTGCAGTGTGTTTCATTGAATGAATGTGTGTAGTTTGATTCACTTAAGAAGTGAGTGCAGCTGGTTTCATTGAATGAACGGCAAATTCGCTACTCATTGGATTAGCACTTGCAGTCTGTTTCATTGAATGAAATAATGCAGTTGATTTCTCGAAATAAATCAGTTAAGTTTGTTTCATTGAATTAATGAATTACGTTTGATTATTTGAATCATTGATTGAAGTTTGATTCAATGAATGAAAGAATGGAGTTGCATTCACGAAATAAATGAGTTAAGTTTGTTTCATTGAATTAATGAATAACGTTACAAATGCATTCATTTAATAAATTCATTAAATGAATGCATGCAATTTGTTTCTATGAATGATTGCTTGAATATTGTTTCATTGGATGAAAGCTTTGAGCTCGAGACATTGATGAAATGACAGTAGCTCGGCTCATTGAATTAACAGGTGTAGTCTGTTTCATTGAATGAATGTGTGCAGTTGAACTCACTAAAGAAGTGAGTGCAGTTTGTTTCATTGAATGAATGTATGCCGTT
Source organism: Chiloscyllium plagiosum (assembly GCF_037043375.1). Lineage (NCBI taxonomy): Eukaryota > Metazoa > Chordata > Chondrichthyes > Orectolobiformes > Hemiscylliidae > Chiloscyllium > Chiloscyllium plagiosum. The sequence continues at coordinate 34,669,138 of NW_028270180.1, forward strand.
TGATTCATTCAATCAAAGATTGAAATTTATTTCAATGATTGAATGAATGCAGTTTGTTTCATTGAATGAATGAGTCCACTTTGATTCATTGAATGGATTGATGTTTGATTCAATGAATGAATTAATGAGTTGTATTCACTAAATAAATGAGTTAAGTTTGTTTCATTGAATTAATGTATACCTTTTGATTTGATTCAAACAAAGATTGGAGTTTGTTTAATTGAATGCAGTTAATTTCAATAAATAAATCAGTTAATTTTATTTCATTGATTAAATAAATTGCGTTTGATTCTTTGAATAAATGAGAGAAGCTCTGCTCATTGAATTTGAAATTTGTTTCAATGAATGAATGCTTGCAGATTGTTTCATTGGATGGAAGCTTTGAGCTCGAGACATTGATTAAATGAGAGAAGCTCGGGTCATTGAATTAACAGGTGCAATGTGTTTCATTGAATGAATGTGTTCAGTTTGAGTCAATTGAGAAGTGAGTTTGTTTCATTGAATTAATGAATAACATTTGATTCATTCAGTCAATGATTGAAGTTTGATTCAATGAATGAATGGAGTTTTATTCACTAAATAAATAAGTTGAGTTTGTTCCTTTTAATTAATGAATGTTGCTTGATTCAATCAAACAAAAATCGAAGTTATTTTCAAAGCTTGATTGAATGCAATTTTTTCCTTGAATGAATGCATTGAGCTCGAGCCATTGATTAAATGAGAGAAGCTTTGCTCATTGAATTAATAGGTGCAGTCTGTTTCATTGAATGAATGTGTGCAGTTTGATTTACTAACAAAGTGAGCGCAGTTTGTTTCATTGAAGTTTGTTTCAATGATTGAATGAATGTTTCATTGAATGAATGAATTGAACTCTAGTCATTGATTAAATGAGAGAAGCTCTGTTCATTCAATTAATGGTTACAGTCTGTCTCATTAAATGAATGCAACAGTTTGTTTCCATGAATGATTGCTTGCAGATTGTTTCTTTGGATGAAAGCTTTGAGCTCGAGACATTGATTAAATGAGAGAAGCTCGACTCATTGAATTAACAAGTGCAGTCTTTTTCATTGAATAAATGTGTGCAGTTTGATTTACTAAAGAAATGAGTTAAGTTTGTTTCATTGAATTAATGTATGCCGTTTGATTCATTCAAACAAAGATTGAAGTTTGTTTCAATGATTAAATGAAAACAGTTTGTTTCATGAATGAATGAGTGTACTTTGATTCATTGAATGAATGAATGCAGTTAAATTCACTACATAATGTTTATTTCATTGATTCAATGAATTGCGTTTGATTCTTTGAATCAGTGTTTGAAGTTTGATTCCATGAATGAATAAAGAGCTGAATTCACTAAATAACTGATTTAAATCTGTCACATTGAATTAATGAATAACCTTTGAGTCATTCTAACAAAGATTGAAGCTGGTTTCAATGATTGAATGAAGGCAGTTTGTTTCATTGATTTTAAGCATTGAGTTCGAGTAATTGATTAAATGAGAGAAGCTCTGCTCATTGAATTTATAGGTACAGTCTGTTCCATTGAATGAATGCAAGCTGTTTGTTTCAATGAATGATTGCTAGCAGATTGTTTCATTGGATGAAAGCTTTGAGCTCGAGACATTGATTAAATGAGAGAAGCTCGGCACATTGAATTAACAGGTGCAGTGTGTTTCATTGAATGAATGTGTGTAGTTTGATTCACTTAAGAAGTGAGTGCAGCTGGTTTCATTGAATGAACGGCAAATTCGCTTCTCATTGGATTAGCACTTGCAGTCTGTTTCATTGAATGAAATAATGCAGTTGATTTCTCGAAATAAATCAGTTAAGTTTGTTTCATTGAATTAATGAAATACGTTTGATTATTTGAATCATTGATTGAAGTTTGATTCAATGAATGAAAGAATGGAGTTGCATTCACGAAATAAATGAGTTAAGTTTGTTTCATTGAATTTATGAATAACGTTACAAATGCATTCATTTAATAAATTCATTAAATGAATGCATGCAATTTGTTTCTATGAATGATTGCTTGAATATTGTTTCATTGGATGAAAGCTTTGAGCTCGAGACATTGATGAAATGACAGTAGCTCGGCTCATTGAATTAACAGGTGTAGTCTGTTTCATTGAATGAATGTGTGCAGTTGAACTCACTAAAGAAGTGAGTGCAGTTTGTTTCATTGAATGAATGTATGCCGTTTGATTCATTCAATCAAAGATTGAAATTTATTTCAATGATTGAATGAATGCAGTTTGTTTCATTGAATGAATGAGTCCACTTTGATTCATTGAATGGATTGATGTTTGATTCAATGAATGAATTAATGAGTTGTATTCACTAAATAAATGAGTTAAGTTTGTTTCATTGAATTAATGTATACCTTTTGATTTGATTCAAACAAAGATTGGAGTTTGTTTAATTGAATGCAGTTAATTTCAATAAATAAATCAGTTAATTTTATTTCATTGATTAAATAAATTGCGTTTGATTCTTTGAATAAATGAGAGAAGCTCTGCTCATTGAATTTGAAATTTGTTTCAATGAATGAATGCTTGCAGATTGTTTCATTGGATGGAAGCTTTGAGCTCGAGACATTGATTAAATGAGAGAAGCTCGGGTCATTGAATTAACAGGTGCAATGTGTTTCATTGAATGAATGTGTTCAGTTTGAGTCAATTGAGAAGTGAGTTTGTTTCATTGAATTAATGAATAACATTTGATTCATTCAGTCAATGATTGAAGTTTGATTCAATGAAGGAATGGAGTTTTATTCACTAAATAAATAAGTTGAGTTTGTTCCTTTTAATTAATGAATGTTGCTTGATTCAATCAAACAAAAATCGAAGTTATTTTCAAAGCTTGATTGAATGCAATTTTTTCCTTGAATGAATGGATTGAGCTCGAGCCATTGATTAAATGAGAGAAGCTTTGCTCATTGAATTAATAGGTGCAGTCTGTTTCATTGAATGAATGTATTCAATGCAGTTTGGTTCAATGAATGATTGCTTGCAGATTATTTGATTGGACGAAAGCATTGAGCTCGAGACATTAATTAAATGAGAGAAGCTCGGCTCATTGAATTAACAGGTGCAGTCTGTTTCAGTGTATGCATGTGTGCAGTTGGGCAAGTGAGTGCAGCTTGTTTCATTGAATGAACGGCAAACGCTTTACTCATTGAATTAGCACGCACAGTCCGTTTCATTGAATCAATGAATTACGTTTGATTCTTTGAATCATTGATTGATGTTTGATTCAATGAATGAATTAATGAGTTGTATTCACTAAATAAATGAGTTAAGTTTGTTTCATTGAATTAATGTATACCTTTTGATTCATTCAAACAAAGATTGGAGTTTGTTTAATTGAATGTAAGAATTGAGCTCGAGTCATTGATTAAATGAGAGAATCTCCCTTCATTGTATTAATGGGTACAGTCTGTTTCATTGAATGAATGCAACAGTTTGTTTCAATCAATGATTGCTTGCAGATTGTTTCCTTGGATGAAAGCTTTGAGAGAAGCTCGGCTAATTGAATTAACAAGTGCAGTCTGTTTCATTGAATGAATGTGTGCAGTTTGATTTACTAACAAAGTGAGCGCAGTTTGTTTCATTGAATTAATGTATGCCATTTGACTCATTCAAACAAAGATTGAAGTTTGTTTCAAAGATTGAATGAAAACAGTTTGTTTCATGAATGAATGAGTGTATTTTGATTCATTGAATGAATGAATGCAGTTGCGTTCACTAATTAAATCAGTTATGTTTGTTTCATTGATTCAATGAATTGCGTTTGATTCTTTGAAGTTTGATTCCATGAATGACTGAATGCAGTTGAATTCAGTACATAAACGTTTGTTACATTGAATTAATGTATACCGTTTGATTCATTCAAACAAGGATTGAAGTTTGTTTCAATGAATGATTGATTGCTTTCAAATTGTTTCATTGGTTGAAAGAGATGCTCGGCTCATAGAATTAACAGGTGCAGTCAGTTTCAGTGTATGCATGTGTGCAGTTGGACTCACTAAAGAAGTGAGTACAGTTTGTTTCATTCAATTAATGTGTACCGTTTGATTCATTCAAACAAAGATTGCAGTTTGTTTCAATGATTGAATGAATGTTTCATTGAATGAAAGAATTGAACTCTAGTCATTGATTAAATGAGAGAAGCTCTGTTCATTCAATTAATGGTTACAGTCTGTCTCATTGAATGAATGCAACAGTTTGTTTCCATGAATGATTGCTTGCAGATTGTTTCTTTGGATGAAAGCTTTGAGCTCGAGACATTGATTAAATGAGAGAAGCTCGACTCATTGAATTAACAAGTGCAGTCTTTTTCATTGAATAAATGTGTGCAGTTTGATTTACTAACGAAATGAGTGCAGTTTGTTTCATGGAATTAATGTATGCCGTTTGATTCATTCAAACAAAGATTGAAGTTTGTTTCAATGATTAAATGAAAACAGTTTGTTTCATGAATGAATGAGTGTACTTTGATTCATTGAATGAATGAATGCAGTTAAATTCACTACATAATGTTTATTTCATTGATTCAATGAATTGCGTTTGATTCTTTGAATCAGTGTTTGAAGTTTGATTCCATGAATGAATAAAGAGCTGTATTCACTAAATAACTGATTTAAATCTGTTACATTGAATTAATGAATAACCTTTGAGTCATTCTAACAAAGATTGAAGCTGGTTTCAATGATTGAATGAAGGCAGTTTGTTTCATTGATTTTAAGCATTGAGTTCGTGTAATTGATTAAATGAGAGAAGCTCTGCTCATTGAATTTATAGGTACAGTCTGTTCCATTGAATGAATGCAAGCTGTTTGTTTCAATGAATGATTGCTAGCAGATTGTTTCATTGGATGAAAGCTTTGAGCTCGAGACATTGATTAAATGAGAGAAGCTCGGCACATTGAATTAACAGGTGCAGTGTGTTTCATTGAATGAATGTGTGTAGTTTGATTCACTTAAGAAGTGAGTGCAGAAGAAGTGGTTTCATTGAATGAACGGCAAATGCGCTACTCATTGGATTAGCACTTGCAGTCTGTTTCATTGAATGAAATAATGCAGTTGATTTCTCGAAATAAATCTGTTAAGTTTGTTTCATTGAATTAATGAAATACGTTTGATACTTTGAATCATTGATTGAAGTTTGATTCAATGAATGAAAGAATGGAGTTGCATTCACGAAATAAATGAGTTAAGTTTGTTTCATTGAATTAATGAATAACGTTAGATTCATTCGAACAAAGATTGAAATTTGTTTCAATGATTGAATGAAGGCTGTTTGTTTCTTTGAAAGAAACAAATTGAGCACGAGACATTGATTAAATGAGAGAAGCTCTGCTCATTGAATTTTTAGGTACAGTCTGTTTCATTAAATGAATGCATGCAATTTGTTTCTATGAATGATTGCTTGAATATTGTTTCATTGGATGAAAGCTTTGAGCTCGAGACATTGATGAAATGAGAGTAGCTTGGCTCATTGAATTAACAGGTGTAGTCTGTTTCATTGAATGAATGTGTGCAGTTGAACTCACTAAAGAAGTGAGTGCAGTTTGTTTCATTGAATGAATGTATGCCGTTTGATTCATTCAATCAAAGATTGAAATTTATTTCAATGATTGAATGAATGCAGTTTGTTTCATTGAATGAATGAGTCCACTTTGATTCATTGAATAAATGAATGCAGTTAATGTCAATAAATAAATCAGTTAATTTTATTTCATTGATTAAATAAATTGCGTTTGATTCTTTGAATAAATGAGAGAAGCTCTGCTCATTGAATTTGAAATTTGTTTCAATGAATGAATGCTTGCAGATTGTTTCATTGGATGGAAGCTTTGAGCTCGAGACATTGATTAAATGAGAGAAGCTCGGGTCATTGAATTAACAGGTGCAATGTGTTTCATTGAATGAATGTGTTCAGTTTGAGTCAATTGAGAAGTGAGTTTGTTTCATTGAATTAATGAATAACATTTGATTCATTCAGTCAATGATTGAAGTTTGATTCAATGAATGAATGGAGTTTTATTCACTAAATAAATAAGTTGAGTTTGTTCCTTTTAATTAATGAATGTTGCTTGATTCAATCAAACAAAAATCGAAGTTATTTTCAAAGCTTGATTGAATGCAATTTTTTCCTTGAATGAATGCATTGAGCTCGAGCCATTGATTAAATGAGAGAAGCTTTGTTCATTGAATTAATAGGTGCAGGCTGTTTCATTGAATGAATGTATTCAATGCAGTTTGGTTCAATGAATGATTGCTTGCAGATTATTTGATTGGACGAAAGCATTGAGCTCGAGACATTAATTAAATGAGAGAAGCTCGGCTCATTGAATTAACAGGTGCAGTCTGTTTCAGTGTATGCATGTGTGCAGTTGGGCAAGTGAGTGCAGCTTGTTTCATTGAATGAACGGCAAACGCTTTACTCATTGAATTAGCACGCACAGTCCGTTTCATTGAATCAATGAATTACGTTTGATTCTTTGAATCATTGATTGATGTTTGATTCAATGAATGAATTAATGAGTTGTATTCACTAAATAAATGAGTTAAGTTTGTTTCATTGAATTAATGTATACCTTTTGATTTGATTCAAACAAAGATTGGAGTTTGTTTAATTGAATGCAGTTAATTTCAATAAATAAATCAGTTAATTTTATTTCATTGATTAAATAAATTGCGTTTGATTCTTTGAATAAATGAGAGAAGCTCTGCTCATTGAATTTGAAATTTGTTTCAATGAATGAATGCTTGCAGATTGTTTCATTGGATGGAAGCTTTGAGCTCGAGACATTGATTAAATGAGAGAAGCTCGGGTCATTGAATTAACAGGTGCAATGTGTTTCATTGAATGAATGTGTTCAGTTTGAGTCAATTGAGAAGTGAGTTTGTTTCATTGAATTAATGAATAACATTTGATTCATTCAGTCAATGATTGAAGTTTGATTCAATGAATGAATGGAGTTTTATTCACTAAATAAATAAGTTGAGTTTGTTCCTTTTAATTAATGAATGTTGCTTGATTCAATCAAACAAAAATCGAAGTTATTTTCAAAGCTTGATTGAATGCAATTTTTTCCTTGAATGAATGCATTGAGCTCGAGCCATTGATTAAATGAGAGAAGCTTTGCTCATTGAATTAATAGGTGCAGTCTGTTTCATTGAATGAATGTATTCAATGCAGTTTGGTTCAATGAATGATTGCTTGCAGATTATTTGATTGGACGAAAGCATTGAGCTCGAGACATTAATTAAATGAGAGAAGCTCGGCTCATTGAATTAACAGGTGCAGTCTGTTTCAGTGTATGCATGTGTGCAGTTGGGCAAGTGAGTGCAGCTTGTTTCATTGAATGAACGGCAAACGCTTTATTCATTGAATTAGCACGCACAGTCCGTTTCATTGAATCAATGAATTACGTTTGATTCTTTGAATCATTGATTGATGTTTGATTCAATGAATGAATTAATGAGTTGTATTCACTAAATAAATGAGTTAAGTTTGTTTCATTGAATTAATGTATACCTTTTGATTCATTCAAACAAAGATTGGAGTTTGTTTCATTGAATGTAAGAATTGAGCTCGAGTCATTGATTAAATGAGAGAATCTCCCTTCATTGTATTAATGGGTACAGTCTGTTTCATTGAATGAATGCAACAGTTTGTTTCAATGAATGATTGCTTGCAGATTGTTTCCTTGGATGAAAGCTTTGAGAGAAGCTCGGCCCATTGAATTAACAAGTGCAGTCTGTTTCATTGAATGAATGTGGGCAGTTTGATTTACTAACAAAGTGAGCGCAGTTTGTTTCATTGAATTAATGTATGCCATTTGACTCATTCAAACAAAGATTGAAGTTTGTTTCAAAGATTGAATGAAAACAGTTTGTTTCATGAATGAATGAGTGTATTTTGATTCATTGAATGAATGAATGCAGTTGCGTTCACTAATTAAATCAGTTATGTTTGTTTCATTGATTCAATGAATTGCGTTTGATTCTTTGAAGTTTGATTCCATGAATGACTGAATGCAGTTGAATTCAGGACATAAACGTTTGTTACATTGAATTAATGTATACCGTTTGATTCATTCAAACAAGGATTGAAGTTTGTTTCAATGAATGATTGATTGCTTTCAAATTGTTTCATTGGTTGAAAGAGATGCTCGGCTCATAGAATTAACAGGTGCAGTCAGTTTCAGTGTATGCATGTGTGCAGTTGGACTCACTAAAGAAGTGAGTACAGTTTGTTTCATTCAATTAATGTGTACCGTTTGATTCATTCAAACAAAGATTGCAGTTTGTTTCAATGATTGAATGATTGTTTCATTGAATGAAAGAATTGAACTCTAGTCATTGATTAAATGAGAGAAGCTCTGTTCATTCAATTAATGGTTACAGTCTGTCTCATTGAATGAATGCAACAGTTTGTTTCCATGAATGATTGCTTGCAGATTGTTTCTTTGGATGAAAGCTTTGAGCTCGAGACATTGATTAAATGAGAGAAGCTCGACTCATTGAATTAACAAGTGCAGTCTTTTTCATTGAATAAATGTGTGCAGTTTGATTTACTAAAGAAATGAGTGCAGTTTGTTTCATGGAATTAATGTATGCCGTTTGATTCATTCAAACAAAGATTGAAGTTTGTTTCAATGATTAAATGAAAACAGTTTGTTTCATGAATGAATGAGTGTACTTTGATTCATTGAATGAATGAATGCAGTTAAATTCACTACATAATGTTTATTTCATTGATTCAATGAATTGCGTTTGATTCTTTGAATCAGTGTTTGAAGTTTGATTCCATGAATGAATAAAGAGCTGAATTCACTAAATAACTGATTTAAATCTGTCACATTGAATTAATGAATAACCTTTGAGTCATTCTAACAAAGATTGAAGCTGGTTTCAATGATTGAATGAAGGCAGTTTGTTTCATTGATTTTAAGCATTGAGTTCGAGTAATTGATTAAATGAGAGAAGCTCTGCTCATTGAATTTATAGGTACAGTCTGTTCCATTGAATGAATGCAAGCTGTTTGTTTCAATGAATGATTGCTAGCAGATTGTTTCATTGGATGAAAGCTTTGAGCTCGAGACATTGATTAAATGAGAGAAGCTCGGCACATTGAATTAACAGGTGCAGTGTGTTTCATTGAATGAATGTGTGTAGTTTGATTCACTTAAGAAGTGAGTGCAGAAGAAGTGGTTTCATTGAATGAACGGCAAATGCGCTACTCATTGGATTAGCACTTGCAGTCTGTTTCATTGAATGAAATAATGCAGTTGATTTCTCGAAATAAATCTGTTAAGTTTGTTTCATTGAATTAATGAAATACGTTTGATACTTTGAATCATTGATTGAAGTTTGATTCAATGAATGAAAGAATGGAGTTGCATTCACGAAATAAATGAGTTAAGTTTGTTTCATTGAATTAATGAATAACGTTAGATTCATTCGAACAAAGATTGAAATTTGTTTCAATGATTGAATGAAGGCTGTTTGTTTCTTTGAAAGAAACAAATTGAGCACGAGACATTGATTAAATGAGAGAAGCTCTGCTCATTGAATTTTTAGGTACAGTCTGTTTCATTAAATGAATGCATGCAATTTGTTTCTATGAATGATTGCTTGAATATTGTTTCATTGGATGAAAGCTTTGAGCTCGAGACATTGATGAAATGAGAGTAGCTCGGCTCATTGAATTAACAGGTGTAGTCTGTTTCATTGAATGAATGTGTGCAGTTGAACTCACTAAAGAAGTGAGTGCAGTTTGTTTCATTGAATGAATGTATGCCGTTTGATTCATTCAATCAAAGATTGAAATTTATTTCAATGATTGAATGAATGCAGTTTGTTTCATTGAATGAATGAGTCCACTTTGATTCATTGAATAAATGAATGCAGTTAATTTCAATAAATAAATCAGTTAATTTTATTTCATTGATTAAATAAATTGCGTTTGATTCTTTGAATAAATGAGAGAAGCTCTGCTCATTGAATTTGAAATTTGTTTCAATGAATGAATGCTTGCAGATTGTTTCATTGGATGGAAGCTTTGAGCTCGAGACATTGATTAAATGAGAGAAGCTCGGGTCATTGAATTAACAGGTGCAATGTGTTTCATTGAATGAATGTGTTCAGTTTGAGTCAATTGAGAAGTGAGTTTGTTTCATTGAATTAATGAATAACATTTGATTCATTCAGTCAATGATTGAAGTTTGATTCAATGAATGAATGGAGTTTTATTCACTAAATAAATAAGTTGAGTTTGTTCCTTTTAATTAATGAATATTGCTTGATTCAATCAAACAAAAATCGAAGTTATTTTCAAAGCTTGATTGAATGCAATTTTTTCCTTGAATGAATGCATTGAGCTCGAGCCATTGATTAAATGAGAGAAGCTTTGTTCATTGAATTAATAGGTGCAGGCTGTTTCATTGAATGAATGTATTCAATGCAGTTTGGTTCAATGAATGATTGCTTGCAGATTATTTGATTGGACGAAAGCATTGAGCTCGAGACATTAATTAAATGAGAGAAGCTCGGCTCATTGAATTAACAGGTGCAGTCTGTTTCAGTGTATGCATGTGTGCAGTTGGGCAAGTGAGTGCAGCTTGTTTCATTGAATGAACGGCAAACGCTTTACTCATTGAATTAGCACGCACAGTCCGTTTCATTGAATCAATGAATTACGTTTGATTCTTTGAATCATTGATTGATGTTTGATTCAATGAATGAATTAATGAGTTGTATTCACTAAATAAATGAGTTAAGTTTGTTTCATTGAATTAATGTATACCTTTTGATTCATTTAAACAAAGATTGGAGCTTGTTTAATTGAATGTAAGAATTGAGCTCGAGTCATTGATTAAATGAGAGAATCTTCCTTCATTGTATTAATGGGTACAGTCTGTTTCATTGAATGAATGCAACAGTTTGTTTCAATGAATGATTGCTTGCAGATTGTTTCCTTGGATGAAAGCTTTGAGAGAAGCTCGGCTCATTGAATTAACAAGTGCAGTCTGTTTCATTGAATGAATGTGTGCAGTTTGATTTACTAACAAAGTGAGCGCAGTTTGTTTCATTGAATTAATGTATGCCATTTGACTCATTCAAACAAAGATTGAAGTTTGTTTCAAAGATTGAATGAAAACAGTTTGTTTCATGAATGAATGAGTGTATTTTGATTCATTGAATGAATGAATGCAGTTGCGTTCACTAATTAAATCAGTTATGTTTGTTTCATTGATTCAATGAATTGCGTTTGATTCTTTGAAGTTTGATTCCATGAATGACTGAATGCAGTTGAATTCAGTACATAAACGTTTGTTACATTGAATTAATGTATACCGTTTGATTCATTCAAACAAGGATTGAAGTTTGTTTCAATGAATGATTGATTGCTTTCAAATTGTTTCATTGGTTGAAAGAGATGCTCGGCTCATAGAATTAACAGGTGCAGTCAGTTTCAGTGTATGCATGTGTGCAGTTGGACTCACTAAAGAAGTGAGTACAGTATGTTTCATTGAATTAATGTGTACCGTTTGATTCATTCAAACAAAGATTGAAGTTTGTTTCAATGATTGAATGAATGTTTCATTGAATGAAAGAATTGAACTCTAGTCATTGATTAAATGAGAGAAGCTCTGTTCATTCAATTAATGGTTACAGTCTGTCTCATTGAATGAATGCAACAGTTTGTTTCCATGAATGATTGCTTGCAGATTGTTTCTTTGGATGAAAGCTTTGAGCTCGAGACATTGATTAAATGAGAGAAGCTCGACTCATTGAATTAACAAGTGCAGTCTTTTTCATTGAATAAATGTGTGCAGTTTGATTTACTAAAGAAATGAGTGCAGTTTGTTTCATTGAATTAATGTATGCCGTTTGATTCATTCAAACAAAGATTGAAGTTTGTTTCAATGATTAAATAAAAACAGTTTGTTTCATGAATGAATGAGTGTACTTTGATTCATTGAATGAATGAATGCAGTTAAATTCACTACATAATGTTTATTTCATTGATTCAATGAATTGCGTTTGATTCTTTGAATCAGTGTTTGAAGTTTGATTCCATGAATGAATAAAGAGCTGAATTCACTAATAACTGATTTAAATCTGTTACATTGAATTAATGAATAACCTTTGAGTCATTCTAACAAAGATTGAAGCTGGTTTCAATGATTGAATGAAGGCAGTTTGTTTCATTGATTGAAAGCATTGAGTTCGAGTAATTGATTAAATGAGAGAAGCTCTGCTCATTGAATTTATAGGTACAGTCTGTTCCATTGAATGAATGCAAGCTGTTTGTTTCAATGAATGATTGCGAGCAGATTGTTTCATTGGATGAAAGCTTTGAGCTCGAGACATTGATTAAATGAGAGAAGCTCGGCACATTGAATTAACAGGTGCAGTGTGTTTCATTGAATGAATGTGTGTAGTTTGATTCACTTAAGAAGTGAGTGCAGCTGGTTTTCATTGAATGAACGGCAAATGCGCTATTCATTGGATTAGCACTTGCAGTCTGTTTCATTGAATGAAATAATGCAGTTGATTTCTCGAAATAAATCTGTTAAGTTTGTTTCATTGAATTAATGAAATACGTTTGATTCTTTGAATCATTGATTGAAGTTTGATTCAATGAATGAAAGAATGGAGTTGCATTCACGAAATAAATGAGTTAAATTTGTTTCATTGAATTAATGAATAACGTTAGATTCATTCGAACAAAGATTGAAGTTTGTTACAATGATTGAATGAAGGCTGTTTGTTTCTTTGAAAGAAACAAATTGAGCACGAGACATTGATTAAATGAGAGAAGCTCTGCTCATTGAATTTTTAGGTACAGTCTGTTTCATTAAATGAATGCATGCAATTTGTTTCTTTGAATGATTGCTTGAATATTGTTTCATTGGATGAAAGCTTTGAGCTCGAGACATTGATGAAATGAGAGTAGCTCGGTTCATTCAATTAATGGTTACAGTCTGTCTCATTGAATGCATGCAACAGTTTCGTTTCCATGAATGATTGCTTGCAGATTGTTTCTTTGGATGAAAGCTTTGAGCTCGAGACATTGATTAAATGAGAGTAGCTCGACTCATTGAATTAACAAGTGCAGTCTTTTTCATTGAATAAATGTGTGCAGTTTGATTTACGAAAGAAATGAGTGCAGTTTGTTTCATTGAATTAATGAATTACGTTTGATTCTTTGAATCATTGATTGAAGTTTGATTCAATGAATGAATGAATGGAGTTGCATTCACGAAATAAATGAGTTAATTTTGTTTCATTGAATTAATGAATAACGTTAGATTCATTCGAACAAAGATTGAAGTTTGTTTCAATGATTGAATGAAGGCTGTTTGTTTCTTTGAAAGAAACAAATTGAGCACGAGACATTGATTAAATGAGAGAAGCTCTGCTCATTGAATTTTTAGGTACATTCTGTTTCATTAAATGAATGCATGCAATTTATTTCTATGAATGATTGCTTGAATATTGTTTCATTGGATGAAAGCTTTGAGCTCGAGACATTGATTAAATGAGAGAAGCTCGGGTCATTGAATTAACAGGTGCAATGTGTTTCATTGAATGAATGTGTTCAGTTTGAGTCAATTGAGAAGTGAGTTTGTTTCATTGAATTAATGAATAACATTTGATTCATTCAGTCAATGATTGAAGTTTGATTCAATGAATGAATGGAGTTTTATTCACTAAATAAATAAGTTGAGTTTGTTCCTTTTAATTAATGAATGTTGCTTGATTCAACCAAACAAAAATCGAAGTTATTTTCAAAGCTTGATTGAATGCAATTTTTTCCTTGAATGAATGCATTGAGCTCGAGCCATTGATTAAGTGAGAGAAGCTGTGCTCATTGAATTAATAGGTGCAGTCTGTTTCATTGAATGAATGTATGCAGTTTGGTACAATGAATGATTGCTTGCAGATTATTTGATTGGATGAAAGCATTGAGCTCGAGACATTAATTAAATGAGAGAAGCTCGGCTCATTGAATTAACAGGTGCAGTCTGTTTCAGTGTATGCATGTGTGCAGTTGGGCTCACTGAAGAAGTGAGTGCAGCTTGTTTCATTGAATGAACGGCAAACGCTTTACTCATTGAATTAGCACGCACAGTCCGTTTCATTGAATCAATGAATTACGTTTGATTCTTTGAATCATTGATTGATGTTTGATTCAATGAATGAATTAATGAGTTGTATTCACTAAATAAATGAGTTAAGTTTGTTTCATTGAATTAATGTATACCTTTTGATTCATTCAAACAAAGATTGGAGTTTGTTTCATTGAATGTAAGAATTGAGCTCGAGTCATTGATTAAATGAGAGAATCTCCCTTCATTGAATTTATAGGTACAGTCTCTTCCATTGAATGAATGCAAGCTGTTTGATTCAATGAATGATTCTTGCAGATTGTTTCCTTGGATGAAAGCTTTGAGAGAAGCTCGGCTCATTGAATTAACAAGTGCAGTCTGTTTCATTGAATGAATGTGTGCAGTTTGATTTACTAACAAAGTGAGCGCAGTTTGTTTCATTGAATTAATGTATGCCATTTGACTCATTCAAACAAAGATTGAAGTTTGTTTCAAAGATTGAATGAAAACAGTTTGTTTCATGAATGAATGAGTGTATTTTGATTCATTGAATGAATGAATGCAGTTGCGTTCACTAATTAAATCAGTTATGTTTGTTTCATTGATTCAATGAATTGCGTTTGATTCTTTGAAGTTTGATTCCATGAATGACTGAATGCAGTTGAATTCAGTACATAAAAGTTTGTTACATTGAATTAATGTATACCGTTTGATTCATTCAAACAAGGATTGAAGTTTGTTTCAATGAATGATTGCTTTCAAATTGTTTCATTGTTTGAAAGAGATGCTCGGCTCATAGAATTAACAGGTGCAGTCAGTTTCAGTGTATGCATGTGTGCAGTTGGGCTCACTGAAGAAGTGAGTGCAGCTTGTTTCATTGAATGAACGGCAAACGCTTTACTCATTGACTTAGCACGCACCGTCCGTTTCATTGAATCAATGAATTACGTTTGATTCTTTGAATCATTGATTGATGTTTGATTCAATGAATGAATTAATGTCTCGTGCTCAATTTGTTTCTTTCAAAGAAACAAACAGCCTTCATTCAATCATTGAAACAAACTTCAATCTTTGTTCGAATGAATCTAACGTTATTCATTAATTCAATGAAATAAACTTAACTCATTTATTTCGTGAATGCAACTCCATTCTTTCATTCATTGAATCAAACTTCAATCAATGATTCAAAGAATCAAACGTATTTCATTAATTCAATGAAACAAACTTAACTGATTTATTTCGAGAATTCAACTGCATTATTTCATTCAATGAAACAGACTGCAAGTGCTAATCCAATGAGTAGCGCATTTGCCGTTCATTCAATGAAACCAGCTGCACTCACTACTTAAGTGAATCAAACTACACACATTCATTCAATGAAACACACTGCACCTGTTAATTCAATGTGCCGAGCTTCTCTCATTTAATCAATGTCGCGAGCTCAAAGCTTTCATCCAATGAAACAATCTGCTAGCAATCATTCATTGAAACAAACAGCTTGCATTCATTCAATGGAACAGACTGTACCTATAAATTCAATGAGCAGAGCTTCTCTCATTTAATCAATTACTCGAGCTCAATGCTTTAAATCAATGAAACAAACTGCCTTCATTCAATCATTGAAACAAGCTTCAATCTTTGTTCGAATGACTCAAAGGTTATTCATTAAGTCAATGTAACAGATTTAAATCAGTTATTTAGTGAATTCAGCTCTTTATTCATTCATGGAATCAAACTTCAAACACTGATTCAAAGAATCAAACGCAATTCATTGAATCAATGAAATAAACATTATGTAGTGAATTTAACTGCATTCATTCATTCAATGAATCAAAGTACACTCATTCATTCATGATACAAACTGTTTTCATTTAATCATTGAAACAAACTTCAATCTTTGTTTGAATGAATCAAACGGCATACATTAATTCAATGAAACAAACTGCACTCATTTCTTTAGTACATCAAACTGCATACATTTATTCAATGAAAAAGACTGCACTTGTTAATTCAATGAGTCGAGCTTCTCTCATTTAATCAATGTCTCGAGCTCAAAGCTTTCATCCAAAGAAACAATCTGCAAGCAATCATTCATGGAAACAAAATGTTGCATGCATTCAATGAGACAGACTGTAACCATTAATTGAATGAACAGAGCTTCTCTCATTTAATCAATGACTAGAGCTCAATTCTTTCATTCAATGAAACAGACTGCATTCATTCAATCATTGAAACAAACTTCAATCTTTGTTTGAATGAATCAAACGGCATACATTCATTCAATGAAACAAACTGCACTCACTTCTTCAGTGAGTCCAACTGCACACATTCATTCAATGAAACCTGTTAATTCAATGAGCCGAGCTACTCTCATTTCATCAATGTCTCGAGCTCAAAGCTTTCATCCAATGAAACAATATTCAAGCAATCATTCATAGAAACAAATTGCATGCATTCATTTAATGAAACAGACTGTACCTAAAAATTCAACGAGCAGAGCTTCTCTCATTTAATCAATGTCTCGTGCTCAATTTTTTTCTTTCAAAGAAACAAACAGCCTTCATTCAATCATTGAAACAAACCTCAATCTTTGTTCGAATGAATCTAACGTTATTCATTAATTCAATGAAACAAACTTAACTGATTTATTTCGTGAATTCAACTGCATTATTTCATTCAATGAAACAGACTGCAAGTGCTAATCCAATGAGTAGCGCATTTGCCGTTCATTCAATGAAACCAGCTGCACTCACTACTTAAGTGAATCAAACTACACACATTCATTCAATGAAACACACTGCACCTGTTAATTCAATGTGCCGAGCTTCTCTCATTTAATCAATGTCTCGAGCTCAAAGCTTTCATCCAATGAAACAATCTGCTAGCAATCATTCATTGAAACAAACAGCTTGCATTCATTCAATGGAACAGACTGTACCTATAAATTCAATGAGCAGAGCTTCTCTCATTTAATCAATTACTCGAGCTCAATGCTTTCAATCAATGAAACAAACTGCCTTCATTCAATCATTTAAACAAGCTTCAATCTTTGTTAGAATGACTCAAAGGTTATTCATTAATTCAATGTAACAGATTTAAATCAGTTATTTAGTGAATTCAGCTCTTTATTCATTCATGGAATCAAACTTCAAACACTGATTCAAAGAATCAAACGCAATTCATTGAATCAATGAAATAAACATTATGTAGTGAATTTAACTGCATTCATTCATTCAATGAATCAAAGTACACTCATTCATTCATGAAACAAACTGTTTTCATTTAATCATTGAAACAAACTTCAATCTTTGTTTGAATGAATCAAACGGCATACATTAATTCAATGAAACAAACTGCACTCATTTCTTTAGTAAATCAAACTGCACACATTTATTCAATGAAAAAGACTGCACTTGTTAATTCAATGAGTCGAGCTTCTCATTTAATCAATGTCTCGAGCTCAAAGCTTTCATCCAAAGAAACAATCTGCAAGCAATCATTCATGGAAACGAACTGTTGCATGCATTCAATGAGACAGACTGTAACCATTAATTGAATGAACAGAGCTTCTCTCATTTAGTCAATGACTAGAGTTCAATTCTTTCATTCAATGAAACATTCATTCAATCATTGAAACAAACTTCAATCTTTGTTTGAATGAATCAAACGGTACACATTAATTCAATGAAACAAACTGTACTCACTTCTTTAGTGAGTCCAACTGCACACATGCATACACTGAAACTGACTGCACCTGTTAATTCTATGAGCCGAGCATCTCTTTCAACCAATGAAACAATTTGAAAGCAATCAATCATTCATTGAAACAAACTTCAATCCTTGTTTGAATGAATCAAACGGTATACATTAATTCAATGTAACAAACGTTTATGTACTGAATTCAACTGCATTCAGTCATTCATGGAATCAAACTTCAAAGAATCAAACGCAATTCATTGAATCAATGAAACAAACATAACTGATTTAATTAGTGAACGCAACTGCATTCATTCATTCAATGAATCAAAATACACTCATTCATTCATGAAACAAACTGTTTTCATTCAATCTTTGAAACAAACTTCAATCTTTGTTTGAATGAGTCAAATGGCATACATTAATTCAATGAAACAAACTGCGCTCACTTTGTTAGTAAATCAAACTGCACACATTCATTCAATGAAACAGACTGCACTTGTTAATTCAATGAGCCGAGCTTCTCTCAAAGCTTTCATCCAAGGAAACAATCTGCAAGCAATCATTCATTGAAACAAACTGTTGCATTCATTCAATGAAACAGACTGTACCCATTAATTCAATGAAGGGAGATTCTCTCATTTAATCAATGCCTCAAGCTCAATTCTTTCATTCAATGAACCAAACTGCATTCATTCAATCATTGAAACAAACTTCAATCTTTGTTTGAATGAATCAAAGAGTATACTTTAATTTAATGAAACAAACTTAACTCATTTATTTAGTAAGTACAACTCATTAATTCATTCATTGAATCAAACTTCCAGCAATGATTCAAAGAATCAAACGTAATTCATTGATTCAAAGAAACAAACGTTCCTGGTTTATTTAGTGAATTCAACTGCATTCCTTCATTCAATGAAACGGACTGTACATGCTAATCCAATAAGGAGAGCGTTTGACGTTCATTCAATGAAACAAACTGCACTCACTTCTTTCGTGAGTCCAACTGCGCAAATGCATACACTGAAACAGGCTCGGTGTATTACAAATAGCCGAGTTTCTCTCATTTAATTAATGTCTCGAGCTCAAAGCTTTCATCCAATGCAACAACCTGAAAGCAATGATTCATTGAATCAAATTGCATTCTATGAAACCTAATAATTCAATGAGCAGACCTTCTCTCATTTAATCAAGGGCTCGAGCTCAATGCTCGTGCCATTCAAGAAAACAAACTGCATTCCTTCAAGCTTTTAAAAAAAACTTCGATTTTTGTTTGATTGAATCAACCGTTATTCATTAATTCAATGAAACAAACCGAATTCACTTATTCAGTGAATACAACTCCATTAATTCATTGAATCTAACTTCAATCATTGACTGAAAGAATCAAACGTAATTCATTGATTCAATGAAACAAACTGTACTCACTTCTTTAGTGAATCCAACTGGACACATTCATTCAATGAAACGGACTGCAACTGTTAATTTAAAGAGAAGAGCTTCACTCAATTATTCAATGACATAAGCTCAATGCTTTCATTCAATGAGACAAACTACATTCCTACAGTCATTGAAACAAATTTCAATCTTTGTTAGAATGAATCAAACGTTATTCATTACTTCAATGAAATAGACTTAAATCATTTATTTAGGTAATCAGCTCTTTCGTTCATTCATGGAATCAAACTTCAGTCACTTATAAAAAGAATCAAATGCACACATTTATTCAATGAAACAAACTTAACTGATTTATATATTGAAATTAACTGCATTCATTCATTTATTGAATCAAACTGCACTCAATCATTCAATGAAACATACTGCACGTGCTATTCCAATTAGGAGAACCTTTGACTTTCATTCAATGTAACAAACTGCACTCACATCTTTAGTGAGTCCAACTGCGCACATGCATACAATGAAACAGACTGCACCGATTAATTCAATGAGCCGAGCTTCTCTAATTTAGTCAATGTCTCGAGCTCAAAACTTTCATCTAATGAAACAATCGGCAAGCAATCATTCACTGAAACAAATTGCATGCATTCATCCAATGAAACAGACTCTACCCATTAATTCAATGCGCTGAGCATCTCTCATTTAATCAATGTCTCGAGATCAAAGCTTTCATTCAGTGAAACAATTTAGACCCAATCGTTCATTGAAACAAACCGAATTCACTTATTCAGTGAATACAACTCCATTAATTCATTGAATCTAACTTAAGTCATTGAATGAAAGAATCAATCGTAATTCATTCATTCAATGAAACACACTGTACCTATAAAATCAATGAGCAAAGCTTCTCTCATTTAATCAATGACTCAAGCTCAATTCTTTCATTCAACGAAACAAACTGCATTCATTCAATCATTGAAACAAACTTCATTCTTTGTTTGAACGAATCAAACGGTATTCATTAATTCAATGAAACATACTTAACTCATTTATTTAATGACTACAACTCCATTCATTCATTCATTGAATCAAATCCCAATCAATGATTCAAAGCATCAAATGTAATTCATTGATTCAATGAAACAAACTTACCTGATTTATTTAGTGAATTCAACTGCATTTATTCATTCAATGAAACAGACTGCATGTGCTAATCCAATGAGTAGCACGTTTGCCGTTCATTCAGTGAAACAAACTGCGCTCACATCTTAAGTGAATCAAACTGCACACATTCATTCAATGAAATAGACTGCACCTGTTAATTCCATGACCAGAGCTTCTCGCATTTATCCTTCAATCATTGAAACAAACATCAATCTTTGTTAGAATGAATCAAACGTTATTTATTAATTCAATGAAATAGACTTAAATCAGTTATTTAGATAATTCAGCTCTTTCATACATTCATGGAATCAAACTTCAATCATTGATTCAAAGAATCAAACGCAATTCATTGATTCAATGAAACATACTTAATTGATTAATTTAGTGAATTTAACTGCATTCATTCATTCAATGATTCAAACTGCACTCATTCAATCAATGAAACATACTGCATGTGCCAATCCAATGCGTAGAGCGTTTGCCGTTCATTCAGTGAAACAAACGGCATTCACTTCTTTAGTGAGTCCAACTGCACTCATTCATTCTATGAAACAGACAAAACCTCTTAATTTAATGAGCCAAGCTTCTCTCACTTAATCAATGTCTCGAGCGCAAAGCGTTAATCATTCAATGAAACAAACTGCATGCATTCATGCAATGAAACAGACTGTACCTATAAATTCAATGTGCAGAGCTTCTCTCATTTAGTCAATGACTCGAGCTCTATTCTATCATTCAATGAAACAAGCTGCAATCATTCAGTCATTGAAAAAAACTTCAATCTTTGTTAGAATGAATCAAGCAGTGTTCAATATTTCATTGAAACAAACTTAACTCATTTTTTTAGTGAATACAACTCCATTCATTCGTTCATTGAATCAAACTTCAATCAATGATTCAGAGAATCAAACGTAATTCGTTGATTCAATGAAACAAACTTAACTCATTTATTTAGTGAATTCAACCGCATTCATTCATTCAATGAGCAGACTGCAAGTACTAATACAATGAGTAGCGCTTTTGATGTCCATTCAATGTCCAGTCTCCCTTGTGCCTGACGCCATTGCGTTACCAGTCCGGTCTGCCTAACGTATGGCATAATCACAGCACCAGTACAGTGTCCTCAACGAATGGGAAAATTGCAGGAATGGTCTAGTCTCCCCAGTGTCTAGCAAAATCGCAGAACCAGTCCAGTCTCCCTTGTGCCTGGCACAATCGCAGCACCAGTCCAGTCTACCTTGTGTCAAGCACAATCGCAGCACTATTACAGTCTCAAAACTGCCAGACACAATCACAGAACTGGTCTAGTCTCCCTTGTCACTCGCACAATCGCAGCATTTGTCCAGCGTCTCTTGTGTCTGGTGCAATTGCAGAATCAGTCCAGTGTACTTGACGGCTGACACAATCGCAGGAGCGGTCCAGTCTCTCTAACATATGACACAATCGCAGTCTCCCTCGTGCCTGGCAAAGTTGCATCACCGGTCCTGTTTCCCTAACATATGAAATAATTGTAGCACCGGTCCAGTCGCCCTTGTGCCTGGTACAATCGCAGCAACGGTCCAGTCTCCTCTGTGACTATCACATTCGCAGTAACGGTTCAGTCTCCCTAAAGTATGGCATAATCGAACCACTGGTCGAGTCTCCCTTGTGCCTGGTACTTTCACATCAACGGTCCAGTCTCACTGATGCCGGGCACAATCGCAGAGCTTGTCCAGTCTCCTTTCTCTGTGTCACAATCACATCAACGGTCCTGTCTCCCTAACGCATGGCACCAACAATGGTCCAGTCTACCGAGTGCACGGCGCAATCGCAGCACCATTCTAGTCTCCCCTGTACCTGGCACAATCACAGCAGCGGTCCAGTCTCCCTTGTGCCTGGCACTATCTCAGCAGCCATCGAGTCTCCCTAATACCTGGCACAATCACAGCAGCGATCCAGTCACCCTAACGTCTGGCACAATCACAGGAACGCACCAATGTCCTTTCTGCCTGGCACAATCGCAGCACCAGTCTAGTCTACCTTGTGCCAAGCACAATCACAGCAGTGGTCCAGTTTCCCTAACGTATAGCAAAACCGCAGCAATAGTACAGTCTCCCTCATGCCTGCCCGGCAGAAGGGAGACTGGACAACTGCTGTGATTGTGCCAGGCTCAAGGGAGACTGGACAGGTGCTGCGATTGTGCGATTCGTTAGGGAGACTGGACTGGTGCTGCGACTGTGCCAGGCAAAAGGGAGACTGGTCTTTTGCTGCGATTGTGTCAGGCAGGAGGGAAATGGACCAGTGCTGTGATTGTGCCCTGCCTTTGGGAGATTGGACATGCACTGCAAGTGTGCTCAGAACCAGGTAGACTGGACTGGTGCTGCCATTGTGCCAGCCAACAGTGAGACTGGGCTGATGCTGCGAATGTGCCAGACGCAAGGGAGACTGGACCGTTGCTGCGATTATGCCAGGCATAAGGGCGACTGGACCGGTGCTGCGATTGTTCCATACGTAAGGGAGACTGGACCGGTGCTGCGATTGTTCCATACGTGAGGGAGATGGGACCAGTGCTGCGATTGTTCCATACGTGAGGGAGATGGGACCAGTGCTGCGATTGTTCCATACGTGAGGGAGATGGGACCAGTGCTGCGATTGTTCCATACGTGAGGGAGATGGGACCGGTGCTGCGATTGTTCCATACGTGAGGGAGACGGGACCGGTGCTGCAATTGTGACAGCCATCAGTGAGACCGGACTGGTGCTGCATAACTGCCAGGCACAAGGGAGACTGGACCGTTGCTGCGATTGTGCCAGACACCGAGAAAACTGTACTGGTGCTGCTGCGATTGTGGCATCCGTCATGGAGACTGGACCTGTGCTGTGAAGCTGCCAGGTACAAGGGAGAAGGACCAATGCTGCGATTGTGCCCTGCCTTTTGGAGACTGGACCAGTGCTGCGACTGGCCTCAAAACAGGGTAGATTGGACAGGTGTTATGATTGTGCCAGCCACAAGGGAGTCTGGATTGGTGCTGCGATTGTGCCAGCCATCAGGGAGACTGGACCGGTGCTATGATTGTGCCAACACAAGGGAGACAGGACAGTTTCTGCAATTGTACGAGGCACACGGGAAACTGGACCGGTGCTGCGGTTGTGCATTACATTAGGTAGACTGGACACATGCTGCGACGGTGCCAGGCATTGGGGAGACTGAACCGTTGCTGCAGATGTGCCATACAAGGGAGGCTGGATCGGTGCTGCGATTGTGGAAGCTGTCAGGGAGACTTTACCATTGCTGCCATTATGCCATACGTTAGGGAGACTGAACCGGATCTGCGACTGTGCCCGGCATTGGGGAGTCTGGTCAGTTGCTGCTGATGTGTCATGTGTTAGGGAGACTGGACCGGTGCTGTGATTGTGGCAGCCATCAGGGAGACTGGACTGGTTTTGCAATTGCGCCAGGCCCGATGCAGACTGTACCACTGCTGAGATTTTGCCAGGCACAAGGGAGACTGGATCGGTGCTGCGATTGTGTCAAATGTTAGAGAGACTGGACCGGTGCTGCGATTGTGACAGCCATCATGGAGGCTGGACCAGTGCTGCAAAAGTGGAAGGCACAAGGGAAACTGTACCACTGCTGAGATTGTGCCAGACACATGGGAGACTGGACCACTGCTGCGATTGTGCCAGGCACAAGGGAGACAGGACTGGTTCTGCGATTGTCCCTGGCCTTTGGGAGACTGACCAGTGCTGCGATTGTGCTCGCAACAAGGTGGACTCGTCTAGTGCTGCGATTGTGTCAGGCTCAAGGGAGACTGTACCATTGCTGTGATTGCGCCAGTCACAGGGGAGACAGGACTGGTGTTTGTGATTGTTCCAGGCACTAGGGAGACTGGACCGTTGCTGCGATTGTGCCATACGTTAGGGAGACTGGACCTGTGCTGCGATTGCGCCAGCTGTCATGGAGACTGGACCTGTGCTGCGAATGTGCCAGGCCCAATGGAGACTCAGCCACTATTGCGATTGTGTAAGGCACAAGGGAGAAGTGCCAGTGCTGCGATTGTGCACTGCCTTTGTGAGACTGGACCAGTGCTGCAATTGTGCTCAACACAGGGTAGACTGCACAGATGCTGCGATTGTGCCAGTCACAAGGGAGACTGGACCTGTGCTGCGATTGTGCCAGCCATCATGGAGCCTGGACCTGTGCTGCGAATGTGCCAGGCACAAGGGAGACTAGGCCACTAATGCGATTGTGTCAGGCACAAGGGAGACGTACCAGTGCTGCGATTGTGCCCTGCCTTTGTGAGACTGGACTGGTGCAGCGATTGTACTTGACACAGGGTAGACTGCATAGATGCTGCGATTGTGCCAGGCACAAGGGAGTCTGGTTTGGTGCTTCAATTGTGCCAGTTGTTAGGGAGACTGGACTGATGCTGCGATTGTGCCAGCTCTCAGGAAAACTGGTCTGGTGCTTAGGGAGACTGGACCAGTGTTGCGATTGTGTCAGGCACTAGGGAGACTGGACACTTTCTGTGATTGTGCCATACGTTAGAGAGACTGGAAAAGTGCTGCTATTGTGCCAGCCGTCATGGAGACTGGACCTGTGCTGCGAATGTGCCATGCACAAGGGAGACTGGACCGCTGCCGTGATTGTGAAGGGCAGAAGGCAGACTGGACTGGTGCTGCGATTGTACAGGCCTTTGGGAGACTGATGTATTTATCCTTAACGTTAAAATGCACAACTGAAGTCTGGGTTCGAATTTCACCAAGGCAGATGGTGGAATCTGAATTCAATAAAAAGAATAACTGGAATTAAGAATCGACTGATCTCCATGGAGCCATTGCCAATGGTAATAAGAAAATTTAATGTCCTTCACGGAAACAAACCTGCAACCGGACAGTTACCCAGAAAGCGGTACGGTGGCTCAGTGATTAACACTGCTGCCTCACAGTGCTGGGGACCCGGATTCAATTCCCGCCTGAGGCAACTGTCTGTGTTGCGTTTGCATGTTCTCCCCACGTCTGCGTGGGTTTCCTCCGGGTGATCCGGTTTCCTCCCACAATCACAAAGATGTGCATGTTATGTGATTGGCCAGTACTAAATTGCCTGAAGTATTACATGCAGGGATAAATGTAGGGAAATGGGTCTGGGTGGGTTGCTCTTCGGAGGGTCAGTGTGGACTTGTTGGGCAGAAGGGCCTGTTTCCACACTGTAGTGAATGTAGTCGAGGGAATCTAATCAAGCTACTCATTGTATAAATCACTGCAAAGTGTCAAGAAAGCACTGAAATTGGATGGATCACATGACATCTTTCAATGCACTAGAAAATGCGACCCCAGAATCAGCCCTCTCGACCCTGCAATGTCCTCCTCACTAACATCTGGTGGCTAGTGCCAAATTGTGGAGAGCTGTCTCACAGACTAGTCAAGGAACAACATGAAAGCCATACTCATGGAATCATACCTTACTAACAATGACGAGACCCCGCCATCACTATCCCTAGATATGTCCAGCCCCACCAGCAGGACAGACCAGGCAGAGGTGGTGGCACAGTGTTGATGGATCTTCCCTGGGAATACTCAGCATTAACTCCGGACGGCAGGAAGTCTCATGGTTCCTGCTGATTGCCTTGTGCTGTCCTCCCTTGGCCCCTCAATGTTGAGCAACGCTTGGAGGTTGCACTGAGGGTGTAAATGGTGCCAAACATACTCTGGATACAGGATGTTAATGCCCACAATCAAGAGTAGCTCAGCAGCAGGATTACTGACTGAGCTGGTCGGGTTCTAAAGGACATAGCTGCTCAACTAACCCTGCAGCAGGTGGGAAGGGAACCAGCAAGAGGGAAAAACATACTTGATTTTATCATAACGAATCTACCAGCTGCAAATGCATCTGTCCATGACAGTATCAGTAAGCGCGACCATCACACAGTCCTTTTCGAGCCAAAGCCTTAGCTTAAAGTTGAGAGTACCCTCCATTGTGGTGAGTTACACCATTACTGTGCTAAGTGGGATAGACTTCGAGCAGATGAAGGGACTCAAAAATGGGCATCTATGAGGCACTGCGGGCCAACAACAGCAGAACTGTACTCCAGCCCAATTTGAAATCTCATGGCCTGGCATATCCCCCACTCAGTGATTACCATAAAACCAGGGGATCAATCCTGGTTCACTGCAGAGTACAGTAGGACGTGTCATGAGCAGCACCAGGCATACCTAAAATGAAGTGCCACCCTTGTGCAGCTACCAAACCTGCATGCCAAACAGCATAAACAACACAAAATGGAACTAAGTGATCCCACAACCAATGGATCAGATCTGAGCTCTGCAGTTCTGCCACACTCATTCATGAATGTTGATGGACAATTAAACACTCACTGGAGGGAGCATCACAGATGTGTTATCTCTAGACTTAGTTATCCAACATACTTCTGGCCAGCCCTCCAACATTCAACCTCCCTGTAAGTTCAAGGACATCCTAGATTCTGCTGACCAAGTGCTCACTAATGCCAAAATATGTTCATCCATAGAAGGCTCTCATTTATAAGCAACAACAATTTAAAATTCTCACCCTTGATTTAAGTTCTGGCTGCGATCATCCATACCTCCCTGCACCGCACACCTTTTGAGACCTTGAAAACTCATTTTGTTTCAGGCTCCCAACAATGTGTTTATTCATTGCTTCACCTGTGTGGCTGTCTCTATAGTTTTCAAGGCAACACGGTCAGGAATTCCCACCCTAAGCCTCTTAGATCTGCTTTCCTCTAAGGCATTCCTGAACACCCGCTTATTTGGCAATGCTTTTAGTCACCTGACCTAATATCTCCATCTGTGGCCTTATATCAAACGAAGTCAGTGACATTTTTGTGAAATTATAAACGTTATAAAAATTCAAACTGTTGGGATTTGGACATTATCTTCAAATCTTCAATGTCACTGGGTGATTTATCATAACTACTTACCAACCACATTGTGGGAGCACCTTCACCATACAAACTGAAGCAGGACAAGAAGGTCAAACATCACCACCTCCACAAGCAACAGGTCTTTGGCATTGATTATAGGTATCTGTGGAGGGAGAAACACAGTTAATGTTTCAGGTAGTGCAAAATGAATTACAGGGAATAAAAATGGTGCAGAATTTGACAGTCATAAAATGGAAGGAAAATATGGTCACTTATTGGAAAAAAGAATTCTTGACCGTCAAAGATATTCTGGAAAAATTAATCTGATAATAGAGCAGCGCATGATCAGGGACTGGGTGGCAGTGGAAAATTCAATTATAAAAGGTCTGTAAAGTCCTAAATTGTCCGAAAATACACCCTTTGTTTGAGACTGAGGAAGCTAGATATTACCAAAGTGGATATTTGGGAGCCCAGAGGTGAATCAGAACAGTATCAGATGTTACGATCCCACAGTCAGAGACATATAGCACCAAAACAAACCCTTCGATCCAACCCGTCTATATCAATCAGATACCCTAACCTAATCTATTCCCATTTGCCAGCATTTGCTCCATATCCATGTAACCCGTCCTATTCGTATATCTATTCAGATGCCTTTTATATTTTAATTGCTCTAATTGTACCAGCTGCCACCACTTCTCCAGCACCTGCTGCATGAAAGAGTTGCCCTTTAGTTCCTTTTGAAATATTTTCCACTTTCAACCTAAGCCAATGCCCTCTACTTCAGGACACCCCCACTAAAGGGAAAACACCTTGAGCATTTAAACTATACTTGCCCCTCATGATTTATAAACCTCTATAAGGTCACCTGTCAGCCTATGGCATTCTAAGGAATGCAGCCTAGCCTCCTCCTGTAGC
The DNA here is from genome assembly GCF_037043375.1 of Chiloscyllium plagiosum. Taxonomy (NCBI): domain Eukaryota; kingdom Metazoa; phylum Chordata; class Chondrichthyes; order Orectolobiformes; family Hemiscylliidae; genus Chiloscyllium; species Chiloscyllium plagiosum. The sequence continues at coordinate 34,697,327 of NW_028270180.1, forward strand.
TCAAATCCTCCATACCTGGTAACATTTTTGTAATTTTTTTCTGAATGCATGTTTCACAGCATTCTTCTGAAAGTGGCCTAACTAATGTCTTGCACAGCAACATGACCTCCCAACTCCTTTATTCAATGCTCTGACCAATGAAGGAAAACATACTAAATGCTTTCTTCACTTCTATCTCCCTGCGACTCCACTTTCAAGGAGCTATGAACCTGCACTCCAAGGTCTCTTTGCTCAGAAAGACTCTCCAGGACCTTAAATGTACAAGCCCTGTCCTGATTTGCCTTTTCAAAATACAGCACCTCACATTTATCTAGATTAAATCCCATCTGGTCAATATCCCATTGTACTCTGAGATAACCTTCTTCAATGTCCAAAATACCTCCAAATTTGTGTCATCTGCAATCCTCCTATGTTGAATTCCAAATCATTCATATAAATGACGAAACAAATCCATGGGAGAATAAACACCCATGTCTCTGTGTTTGAATGTGCTCTGTGTAAATCCTGCCCGACTACTCTCTACAAGAGAAGGCTGCACATGCGTCTGGCTGAACCTTGCCCCCTACAAGTTGGCGGCCGCGCATGTGTCCAGTGAATCGTTACCCCGAGTAAAGATGGTGGCGTGCACTCAGACCTGCAGTCAACTGAGGTGATTCCCCATTTACTGCAAACAAGGGACTGGAATATTCAAATCTGTGTTTTCCGAAGTGCACAATATGTTTGTAAGTCCCCTGGGCCGGATGGGATTTATCCTAGGATCATCTGGGAAGCCAGAGAAGAGATTGCCAAGCCTTTGGCATTGATCTTTAAACCATCATTGTCTACAGGAATAGTGCCAGAAGACTGGAGGTTAGCAAATGTGATTCACCTGTTCAAGAAGGGGAGTAGAGACAACCCAGGTAATTATAGACCAGTGAGCCTTACTTCAATTGTTGGTTAAATGTTGGACAAGGTTAGAAGAGATAGGATTTATAATAATCTAGAAAATAATAATTTGATTAGGGATAGTCAGCACGGTTTTGTGAAGGGTAGGTCGTGCCTCACAAACCGTATTGAGTTCTTTGAGAAGGTGACCAAACAGGTAGATGAGCGTAAACCGGTTGATGTCGTGTACATGGACTTCAGCAAGGTGTTGGATAAGGTTCCCCACGGTAGGGTATTGTAAAAATGCAAAAGAATGGAATATAGCAGTTTGGATCAGTAATTGTCTTGCTGAAAGAAGACAGAGGGTGGTGGTTGATGGGAAATGTTCATCCTGGAGTCACGTTACCAGCAATGTATCGCAAGGGTCAGTGTTGGGTCCACTGCTATTCATCGTTTTCATAAATGATCTGGATGAGGGCGTAGAAGGGTGGGTTAGTACATTTGCAGATGACACTAAGGTCGGTGGAGTTGTGGATAGTGACGAAGGACGTTGTAGGTTACAGAGAGACATAGATAAGCTGCAGAGCTGGGCTGAGAGGTGGCAAATGGAGTTTAATGCAGACAAATGAGAGGTGATTCACTTTGGTCGGAGTAACCGGAATGCAAAGTACTGGGCTAATGGTAAGATTCTTGGTAGTGTAGATGAGCAGCGAGACCTCGGTGTCCAGGTACACAGATCCTTGAAAGTTGCCACCCAGGTTGACAGGGTTGTTAAGAAGGAGAAAGTGAGGACTGCAGATGCTGGAGATCAGAGCTGAAAACGTGTTGCTGGAAAAACGCAGCAGGTCAGGCAGCATCCAAGGAACAGGAGAATCGACGTTTCGGGCATAAGCCCTTCTTCAGGAATGAGGAAAGTGTGTCCACACTTTCCTCATTCCTGAAGAAGGGCTTATGCCCAAAACATCGATTCTCCTGTTCCTTGGATGCTGCCTGACCTGCTGTGCTTTTCCAGCAACACATTTTCAGCTCAGGGTTGTTAAGAAGGCATACAGTGTTTTAGCTTTTATTAATAGAGGGATCGAGTTCCGGAACAATGAAGTTATGCTATAGCTGTACAAAGCTCTAGTGCAGCCGCACTTGGAGTATTGTGTATCGTTCTGGTCACCGCATTATAAGAAGGATGTGGAAGCTTTGGAAAGTGTGCAGAGGAGATTTACTACGATGTTGCCTGGTATGAAGGGAAGGTCTAATGAGGAAAGGCTGAGGGACTTGAGGCTGTTTTCTTTAGAGAGAAGGCTGAGAAGTGACTTAATAGAGACATATAAGATAATCAGAGGGTTCGATAGGTTGGACAGGGAGAGCTTTTTTCCAAGTATGGTGACGGAGAGCACTCGGGGGCATAGCTTTAAATTGAGGGGTGGTAGATATAGGACAGGTGTCAGAGGTAGTTTCTTTACTCAGAGAGTAGTAAGGGTGTGGAATGCTTTGCCTGCAACGTAGTAGATTCGCCAACTTTAATTATAATTAAGTCGTCATTGGACAACCATATGGACATACATGGAATAGTGTAGGTTAGATGGGCTTCAGATTGGTATGACACGGCGGCACAACATCGAGGGCTGAAGGACCTGTACTGCGCTGTAATGTTCTATGTTCTAAAACGTCTCCGCTCATAGAAACACAATTTTTTTCCCGTTTTCAGCTATTTATTTCTTTTCTTACCATGTCCTTTTACCCGATACCTTCCCGAGCTTCATTACAGTGACTCTGTACTGCACGCGAGGACGATCACATGGCTTAGTCGAGTTCCGCCCCGTTTCACTCTGATTGGTTGGAGGACCAACGGCCATGCCAGGTCCTCCAGTTCCACCCCTCTCCTTTCATTGGTTTGGCGCTGACTTCAATCACCCGGCGGTCCTTTGTTGGCTGGAGCATGCGCAGTGCTTCCTGCTTTTGTTGATATACAAGAGTGAGGGACAGTGTTAAAAATAACACAGCACCATTGCACAAACACCTGAGGAAGCAGCAAAGCCAGTGCTTCCAAATAAAACTGTTGGACTATAACCTTGGTGATGTCTGATTTTTAATTTTGCGGCCAAGATTACACTACCTGCCTAATGCAGGTTTCACCTCGACTCCGGACCACAATCAGACCAACCCAGTTTGGACCTGAACAGGATACCCACACAGAGTCTAGATTAGAGTGGTGCTGGAAAAGCACAGCAGTTCAGGCAGCATCCGAGGAGCTGGAAAATCAATGTTTCGGGCAAAGTCCCTTCATCAGGAATCGAGGCAGAGTGCCTGCAGAGTGGAGAGATAAATGAGAGGAGGGTGGGGTGGGGAGTAAGTAGCATAGAGTACAATGGGTGAATGGGGTGGGAATGGAGGTGATAGGTCAGGGAGGAGGGTGGGGGAAAGTAGCAAAGAATACAATGGGTGAATGGGATGGGCCCTTTCACTCTTACCTACTGTCTCTGAATCTCTCTCTCTCGCACTCTTTATCTCCATCTCTCTCACTTCCCCTTCTCTTTCTCGCTCGACCCTCTCTCTCTCGCTTGCCTCCACTCTCTCTCTCTATCACCACCCCCTCTCTCTATCTCTCCCCCCTTTCGCTCTCACGACCCGCTCTCTCTTTTGCCTTCTCTCTGTCTGCCTCTCTCTCCGTCTCTCATGCTCTCTCTCACTTGCCCCCCTGTCTCAGTTTCACGCTCACTCTGTCGCCCACTCTCCCGCTCTATCTCACTCTCTCCCTCTTTCTCGTTCTCACCCTCTCTCACTCTTGCACTGTCTCTCGCACGCTCTCTCTCCCTTGTCTCAACCCCCTCTCGATCGCCTCCACTCTCTCACCCTTTCTCGCTCGCTCTCTCTATCTCTCACTCACTTCCTCTCTCACACTCTCTCGCTCGCCCCATGCTCTCCTCGCTCTCACGCCCCTTACTCTCTTTTTTCGCTCCCTCTCTCTGTTTCTTGGCCCCAATGCTTTCCATCTCTGTCTCTCTCACCCCATCTCTTCCTCTTTAGCGCTGTCTCTCCCTTTCTCTCGCACACGCTTTCTTGCTCTTTCTCCCTCTCTCTGTCTTGCTCTCGCTCTCTGGCTCACTCTCCTTCTCTCAGTCCTGTGTCTCTCACCCTCTCTCTCCCTCCTTCTTACTCTCTCCGTCTCTCTCTCTCTCTCTGGCTTGCTCTCTTCACCCTTCTCTGTCTCTCTTTGCACTCACCTCTCTCTCTTGTTCTGTCTTTCTCACTCTCTATCTTGCTTCTCCTTCTCTCTCTCTCTCTCTCTCCTGCTCACTCTTTCGCGCTCTCTCGGTCACACCCTCTCTCTCACTCTCTCGTTTGGCATGACTCTCTCCTTTCTTTTGCTCACTCTCTCACCCCTTCTTGCTCTCTCGCACTGTCTCTTACCCCTTCACTCACTTCCTCTCGGTCCTTCTCTCTGTCACTTGCACACCCCTCTCTCTCTCTGTGTCTCTTGACCCCTCTCTTCCTCTCTAGCTTCCTCTAGCTCTCTCTCTCTCGCCCTCGCTTTCTCGCGCCCTCTATCTTTTTTTGTTCTTTCGCTCTCACCCTTCGTCCCCACTCTCACCCTCCCTCTCTCTCTCTCGCCCCCACTCTAGGTATCTCTCTCGACCACTCCCTTCCTCTCCAGCTCATTCTTGCCCTCTCTCTCTCGCCCTCGCTCTCTCACACCCTCTCTCTGTCTCTTTTCATTCTCTCGCTCTCATCCCTCGCCTCCACTCTCACCCCTTCACTCTCTCTCTCTCGCTCTCTCTCGGGCTCCTCTCTCGCTCTCTATCTTTCTCTCGCCCCCCACTCTAGGTATCTCTCTCGACACCTCTCTTCCTCTCCAGCCCATTCTTGCCCTCTCTCTCTCGTCCTCTCTCTCTGTCGCACCTTCGCTCACTGACTCGCTCTTGCTCTCTTGCTTTCTCGCTCTCTTGCCCCGAATCTTCCTCTCTTAACCCCTCTCTTGCCAAACTTTTCTCTCACCCTCTCACCGTGTCTTCCTTTCTCACCCCATCACCCTCTCTCACTGTCTCGCATACCCTTTCTCTGTCTCACTCTTAGTATCTTGCACTCTCGCCCCTCCCTCTCCCATTCCTCTCTCTTGCACCCTCTTGCACTCTCTCTCTCGCTCTTACTCTCTCTCTCTCACTGTCGGCCCCACTCCCTTGCCAACTCTCACTCTCCATCTTCAACCTGTATCTCTCTTTCTTGCCCAGTCTCTTGCCCCCATCTCTCCCACTCTCTCTCCTGTCCCGGCTCCATCTCTCTCTCATCACACCCTCTCTGTCTCCAGCCCCCTCTATCACTCTCTCTCTCACACACACTCTCTCTCACATATTCTCTCGCATTCTTTCTTGCTCTCTCGCACGGTTTCTCACACCCTCCCTCCCTCTCTCTTGCCCCCTTCTCTCTTTCTTTCACGCAACCCATCTCTCTCTGTTGTTTGCCACCTCTCTCTCTCCCTCTCTCTTTGTCTCTCACTCTCTATTCTCTGTCTTTATCTCTTGCCCCCCTTCTCTCTCTCATCTCCTCTCTCTCTCCATCTCTCTCTCTCTCTCTCTTCCCCTCTCTCGCCCGCCCCCCTCACTCTCGCCCCCTCCCTCTCGCTCTTGCTCTTGCTCTCACTCTGGCTCTCTCGTGCTCTCGGGCACTATCTCGCCCTTGCCCTTACTCTCTCACTCTCTTGCACTGACGCTTGCCCCTCGCTCACTCTTGCCTCCCTCTCTCTTCTGTCCCGTCTCTCTCTCTCTACCTTGCACCCCCTTTCTTGCTCGTCCCCACTCTCTCCCTCTCTCTCGGTTGCTCTCTCTCCCACCTGTCTCTTACTCTCTCGCCCCCTCTCCTAAACCCTCACTCTCTCCCTCTTGGTCCTTCTCTCTGTCTCTTGCACACCCCTCTCTCTTTGGGTCTCTTGACCTCTCTCTTCCTCTGTAGCCCCGTCTCGCCTTCTCTCTCTCTCTTGCCCTCTCTATCTCTCTTCATTCTCTCGTTCTCTCACGCCCTCACCCCATCTCACCCCTCACTCACTCTCTCTTGCTCTCTCTGTCTCTTGTCCCTCCACCTTTTATCTCTCTCTCCCTCACTCTCTCTCACCCTGTCTCTCTGTTGCACCCTCTCTGACTGTCTCGCTCTCGCTCTCTCATTCTCTCACTCTCTTTTCTGTCCCCTCTCTTTCTCATCCCCTGTCTCCATTACCCTCCTCTCACTCGTCCCCATCATGATCTTTCTCTCGCACACTTGCTCTCTCTTGCTCTCTCTCTCTCCCTCTGTCTCTCTCACTTCCAACCTCTCTCTCACTCTCTGTCTCTCACCCCCAACTCATGCCCCCCACTCTTGCTATCTCGCATTCACACCATCTTTCTCTCGCTCTGTCTCTCTATATCTCTCTCCAGCTATCACACTCTCTCAACCCTTCATTCTCTCGCTCCTCCTGCCCCTCTCTCTCTCACCCACCTCCACAACTCGCTCACTCTCCCTCACTCTCTGGCTCGCCTCGAATCTCCCTCTCTGTCTCTTGCTTGACCCTCTCTCTCTCGCTCACTCTCCCTCCCTCTCTCCCTCACTTGACCCTCTCTCACTCTTGCACACACTATCTGTTTGCCTCTCTCACGCTTTCTGTCTTTCTCTCATTCTCTTGCTGCATCTCTCTCTCGCTCTCACAACCTATGTCTCTCGCTTGCTCCCCCTCTCCTTCTCTCGCACTCCTCTCTCTTATCCTTTCTCTCCCTCTCACCCCCTCTATCCCTCCTGCTCTCGCAAGCTCGCTGTCGCCCTCTCTCTCTGTCTCACATTCTCTCTCACACCTTCTCTCTCTTGCCACATCTCGCTCTCAGTCCTTCTCACTCTCGCTCTCTCTCTATCTTGCTCCCTCACACTCTTCCCCCTCTTTCTTTCTCATCGCCCCTCGTTCTCTCTCAACCCCTCTCTCTGTTACCCTCTCTCTCTTGTACACCCCATGATCTCTCTCTCTCGCCCACTCTCCCTCTCTCTTGCTCTCTTGCTCTGTCTCTCATTCTGTCTGTCTTACTTTCTCCCTCTCTCTCGCCCCCTCAGTCTCGCTGTCTCACCCTCGGCCCCCTCTCTTGCTCACTCTCCACCTTCTCTCGTCCCCTTTGCACCTCCTCTCTCTCGCGCCACTCTCTCTCAGTAACACTCCCTCTCTCTCATACCCCCCAAGCCCTCTCTCTCTCTCTTGCACTGCTCTCTCTCATTTGTGCTCATTCTCTCACCCTCCCGCCCCCTTTCGCTCTTGCACCCCTTCTGTCTCTCACTCTCTAGCTCCATCTCTCAGACCCTCCTTCCCTCTTTCTCCCACCCTCCCATCTACCACCCTCTCGCGCGTCTCTCTCTCGCTCGGCCTCCCTGGCTCTCTCTCTTTCTCTAGCCCCCCTTTCTCCCTCTCTTTCTCTCTCTCTCTTTCTCGCTTTCCCACGCTCTCTCGCAGTTTCCCTCCCTCCCTCTCTCTATTGCACTCTGCTCTCTCTCTCGTTTTAGCGCCTCACCTCTTTCACTCCTCTCTCTCGCAACCCCCTCTCTCCTTTCCCTCTCTCTCTCACACCCACTCTCTCATACTCTCTCTTTCGCTCTCGTTCCCTTTCTTTCCATCTCACCACCTCTCTCAATTACCCCCTCTCTCATACCAACCATGCTCTTTTTCTCACCCACTCTTTCTTTCTCTTTGTCTCTCCCTCTATCTCTCTCACTTTCTCACTCTCCCTCGCTCTCGCTCATCACCCTCGCCCTGTCTCTCTCTCTCCACCTGTCTGGCTCTCTCTCTCTGGTCCCCTCTGACCCCCCCCCCCCCATTCTCTCTCTCGCACACATCCCTCTGTCTCTCTCTCTCTCTCGCTTTCTCTTGCACCCTCTCTCGCACCCCTCTCTCTATTCCTCTCTTTTTCTCTCACCCACATTCTCTCTCTCTTGCACTCCCTCGAGGCTCCCTTTTTCTCTTGATCTGCTCTCTCTGTTTTGCACAGTTTCTCTCTCACCCCCACTCTCGCTCCCTTCTCTCTCTACACTCTCTTTATCGCCCCGCTTCTCTCTCTGACTCCCTCTCTCTCGCACTCTGCTCTCTTTCTCTCTATGTCTCTTTTGCACCCCTGTCTCACCCCTCTCCCTGCCTCCTTTGTCTCTCTCACCCCACCTCTCTCTCCTCCCTCTTTCTTGCATCCCATCACTCTCATTTTCTCTCTTTTGCTCTCACCCTCTCTCTCGCTCCCACTCTCTTTCTTGCTCACCCCATTCCCTCTCTCACTCGCCCAATTACCTGTCTCGCTCGCTCTGCCTCTCTCTCTCTCGCTCGACCCTTCTCTCTCTCTCTCACTTGCCCCAGTTCTTGCAGTCTCTCTCTCGCTCCCACTCTTTCTCTCACTTGCTCACTCTCTCTTGTATCCTCTCTCTCACTCTCACCCCCTCTCTCAGCCTTCCATTTCTCTCTCTCTCCCTCAGTCTCCCCTCTCCATCACTCCCCCTCTCCCCTTTTCTCTCTCACCTCTTCACTGTCTCTCTTGCCTTCTCTTTCCCCCATGCTCCGTCTCTCTCACCCCCTCACTCTTGCTCTCCCGATCTTGCATTCTCTCTCTCTTGCTACTTTCTCCATCTCATTCCCCTCTCTCTCGCTCGCCCCGTCTCTCTCTCTCTCTTTCGCTCTCTCTCTCTCTCGCCCTCTCTCTCTCTAGCTCTCTCTCTCTTTCTCGCTCTCCCTCTCTCTTTCTCTCAGATGCCCCCCTCTCTCTCGCCGTTGCCCCCTCTCTCCCTCTCTCACTCTCCCCCTCTGTCTCACTCTCACCCTCTTTCTTGCGCTCATCCGCGCTCTCTGTCTCTCTTGCCCCCTCTCTCTCACCCCTCTCTCTCACCTCCTCACTGTTTCTCTTACACTGTCTCTCTCCCTTGCCCCGTCTCTCTCGCCCCCTCACTGTCACTCTCCAGCTCTCGCATCCTCGCACTCTTGCTACTTTTTCTCTCTCATCCCCTCTCTGATGCCCTCTCTCTCGGCGTTGCCACCTCTCTTGCTCTCTCTCGCTCTCTCTCTCACTCTAGCCCTCTCACTCACCTTCATCCACCTCTTCTTTCTGTCTCTCTTGACCCCTCTCTCACCACTCTCTCTCTCGCCCCCTTTGTCCCTCGCCCCTCTCTCGCTCTCATCCGCTCTCTCTGTTACCCCATCTCTCTCTCTCTCACACTCCCTTGCTCTCTCGCTTGCGACTCTCTTTTCGCTTGCCTCTTCTCTCGCTCACTCTCTCTGCCTCTCTCTCGCTCTCGCTCTCTCGACCCCTCTCTCTCACCTCCTCACTGTCTCTCTTGCCCTCTCTTTCCCCCATGCTCCGTCTCTCTTGCCAACTAACTCTCGCTCTACCAATCTCGCATTCGCTCTCTCTTGCTACTTTCTCTGTCTCACTACCCTCTCTCTCTCGCTCGCCCCCATCTCTCTCTCTTGCTTGGTGTCTCTCTCTTTCTCGTCCCTCTCTCTCTTTTGCCCCCTCACTCTCTTGTTCACCACTCTCCCTCACTCACCACCCCAGTTTGTGCCCGCCCTCTCTCACTCGTTCCATTCCCTCTCTCTCACTCGTGCCCACTCTCTCACTCGCTTGATCACCCCCTCTGTCTCTCTCACTCTCTTGCTCTCCCCACACTCTCCCTCACTCCTCTCTCTCACCAGCCATCGCTCTCTCTTGCTCACCCCATCTCTCTCTCTCTCTCACACTCCCTTGCTCTCTCGCTTGCGACTCTCTTTTCGCTTGCCTCTTCTCTCGCTTGTTCTTTCTCACTCGCTTTCTTTCCCAATTCTCTCGTGCCCCTCTCTGTCACTCGTCCCCTCTCTCATGCGCCCTCTCTCTCTCTCTCTCTTTCTCACCCTTCTCTCTCACTTTTTGCCCCTTGCTCTCTCGCTTGACTCTCTCTCTCACTTTCCACCCCCTCTTTCACTCGCCCTCTCTTTCTCACTCTCATCCCATTTCCTCCCTCTCGCCCCTTTCCCTCTCTCTCGCTCATGCCCACTCTCTCACTCTCTCCCTCATGCCCACGCTCTCTCTCTCTCTCTCTTGCTTGCTCACTCGCCCTCTCTCTCACACCCCCACTCTCTCACTCTCTCGCTCTCCCTCACTCTCTCTCAATAGCCATCTGTCTCTCTTGCTCAGACTCTCTTTCACTCTCACGCTCGCCCATATATCTCTCTCTCTTGCTTGTACCTTCCCTCTCTCTCTTGCCCAGTCTATCTCTCTACCTCGCCCCCTCCCTCACTCTCTCACTCGCCCTCACTCTCTCGCTCGCTTGTTCTCTCTCGCCCGCCCCTCTCTCCCTCTCTCGCTTAACCGTGCTCTCTCTCTCACTCACTTCCTCCCTCTTTGTCTTTCTCTTCCCCCTCTCTCCCTCTGTTGCTCACTCTCTCTTTGTCTCACTCTTGCTTTCTCGTTCTCTTGCTCTTCCCTCCCTCTCTCACCCCCTATCTCTATCACGTCCCAGTCTTTCTCGCTCACTCTCACCATCTCTCGCTCTCTGTCTTGCCCACTCTCTCTCACCCCATCTTTCTCTCGCCCACCCAATCTCTCTCTCGCCATCTCACTCCCTCTCTCACACTCTCTCTCAACCCCCTCTCTACCTCACCAGCCCACTCTGGCGCTGTCTCTCTCGCCTTTTTGTACTCTCTCTCTCTCTCTCTCGCACCAGTCTGCTCTGTCTCACTCTTGCTCTCTTGCTCTCTCTCTCTCTCTCGTCCCCTTGTTCGCCGCGCTCTCCTGCCAGTTTTAATTCGCACGTTCTCCCTCTCACTCTCTCTCTCTCTCGCCCCTCTCTCACTCTCTCCCAATCCCTAAATCTTTCTCTCTCCCCCTCCATCTCCCTCTATATCGCCAACTCTCTTGCCACCTCTATCTCTCTCACGCTGCTCTCTCCCCCCTCTCAGACCCTCTCACTCGCTCTCTCTCTCTCTCTCACCTGTCTTCTCTTACTATCGACCCCTCTCTCTCTCGCCACAGTCTCTCTTCCTTCTCAGCCTCCCTCGGTCTTGCTAGCCCCTGTCTCTCCCAATTTCTCGCACTCTTTCTTGCCCCTCTCGCGCTCTCCCACTCTCTCTCTCACTCTGTGTCTCTCTAGCTCTCGATCTCTCCCTCTCTCTCTCTCTCTCACACACACACACTCTTGCCCACGCTCTCTCTCTCGGCCACCTCTCTCTCTCTCTGTCTCCCTCTCTCTGTCTCTCTCTCTCTGTACTTACATATATATATTATCGACCACTCTCTCCCTCTCCCTCTCGCCCACACACTCCCACTCTCTCCCCCTGTCTTTCTCGTCTTGCGCCCTTCTATCTTTCCCTGTTTCCCCCACCCCCCCTCCCCCGCCAATCTCTCGCTCGGCATCGAGCACATCTCTCTCTCTCTCTCATCCCCTCTCTTCCCCATCTGTCTCTCTCTTTCTCTCTCTCCCGACCACTCTCTGTGGCCCACGCCTTGCACCCGCTCTCCACTCTATCTCCCTCCTTCTCTCCCTTTAGCTCCCTCTCGCCCCTCTATGCTCTCGCTCTTGGTCTCTCACTCCATTCTCTCTCTCTCATGCACCGTCCCTCGCACCCACTCTCTCCAGCACCCATCGCTCCCTCACTCACCACCCCCTCGTTTGCCCCCTCTCTCTCTCGCTCATTCTTTCTCTCCTTCACTCTCTTTCGCTTACCCCATTTCCTCTTTCTATTACTCGACAGCCTCTCTCTCGCCAACTCTCTCTTGCGCCCACTCTTTCTCTTGCCACTCACTCTCTCTCGGTCACCCCATTCCCTCTCTCTCTCGACACCATCTCTCACACGTCAACTCTCTCTCTCTTGCTCACCCCATCACCTCTGTCTCTAACTCGCCCACCTCTCTCTCTCTTCCCCCTCTCGCTCTCTCGCTCGTCGCCTCCCTCTCTTGCACCCATTCTCTCTCGCCATCTCTCTCTCTCTCTCTCTCTTGCTATCCCATTCCCTCTCTCTTGCTCAACTCCCCTCTCTCACTCGCCAACTCGCTCTTACTCTCCCCATCTCTATTCCTATCTTTCGCTCGCCCTCTCTCTCTAACTCTCACTTGCTCGCACCCTCTCTTTCTCACACTTTTTATAACTCTTGCTCACCCCTTCTCCATCTCTCACTGGCTCCCTCACTCTCTCGCTCCCACTCTCTATCTCTCTCACCTTCCTAACGCTCTCTCGCACCCTCTGTCTTTCACCACCCCCTCTCTCTCTTTCACACCTTTCTCTCTCTCGTCCTCTCTGTCTTGGTCTCTCATCCCTCTCGCCTCTGTCTTTCTCTCACTCTATGGCCTTCACTTGCTCTCTCACATTTTCTCTCCCTCGCTCTCTCAAGCCCACTCTCTCTTGCTCTCTCTTTCAACCCTCTCTCTCACCCATTCACTCTCTCTCACTCACCACATCCCCTCACTCTCTCTTGCACCCTCTCTCTTTTGCACCCTCTCTCTCTTGCTCACCTCCGCTCTCTCTCCCTCTTGCACGCTCCCTCTCTCTCATTTGCCCCCTTTCTCTCAGCCCCTCACTCTTTCTCTCTGCCCCTTTCGTGCCCTTCTCTCTCTCGCCCCCTGCTCTCTCCATCTCTTGTCCCTCTCGTCTCTTCTCTCTCTCTCTCTGTCTCTCTCGCTCTCTCACCCCAACTCGCTCTCACATACTTTCTCTCCATTGCTCACTCACGCCCACTCTCTCTCTAATCCCCCATATCTCGCCCATTCTCTCTCACTCGCTTGCTCCCTCTCTCTCTCACTTCACCCATCTATCTTGCTTGCACCCTCTCTCTCTAGCTCTCTCTCACCCCCACTCTCTCCCTTTCTCTCTCTCTTTCTGTTTCCCTCATTTTCTCGCTCTAGTCTTTTCTTTCCCTCTCTCTCACTCTCTCTCTCATGTGCACCCCAACTCTCTTTCTCTCCCTCTTGCACGCACCCCCCTCACCCTTGCTCGTTCTATGTCTTGTCCCCTCTCTTTCTCTTGCACCCTCTCTCCCTTGCTCGCCCCATTCCCTCCACATCTCTTGATCCCCTCTCTCACTCGCCAACACTCTCTCTTGCTCACCCCGTCTCACTCTGACTCTCACTCACCCACCTATCTCTCTTCTGTCCCCTCACTCTCTCACTCGCCCCCCTCCCTCTCTTGCTCCCATTCTCTCTCTCGCCATCTCTCTTTCTTGCTCAGCCCATTCCCTCTCTCTTGCTTGACTCCCGTCTCTCACTCACCAACTCTCTCGCTCTCTGTTATTCGCCCCATCTCTCTCTCCCCCTCTCACTTGCCCTCTCCCTCTCTCTCTATCTCTCACTCACTCGCACCCTTTCTTTGTCACATCCTCTATATCTGTCTCACCGCTTCTCCATCTCTCACTTGCCACCATCTCTCTTGTCCCTGCTCTCTTTCTCTCTATCCCTCACTCCTCTCTATCTTGCAAACTCTCTCTCTCGCCCCCACTCTTATCCCCACTTTCTCTCACGCCCACTCTCTCTCTTTGTCGCTCGCTCCCACTCTCTCTTCTCTCGCCTCCTTAACTCTCTCTTGCACCCTCTGTCACTCACGCCCCCCTCTCTCCCTATCTCTCTCTCTTATGCACTCTTCTCTCTCTCTCCCTCTCTCTCTCTCTTGGTCTCTCGTCCCTCTCGCCTCTGTCTTCCTCTCAATCTCTACCCCACACACACTCTCACACACTTTCTCCCCCTAGCTCACTCACTCCCACTCTCTATCTCTCTAGCCCCCCCTCTCTCGCCCACTATCTCTCACTTGCCATCTTTCTCTCTCTTGCTCACCACATTCCTTTAAATTCACTCGCTCCCCAAATCTCTGTTTGCTGTCTCTTTCTCCTTCTCGCTCGTTTCTCTCTCATTGCGCATGCCTCTCTCTCTCTCTCGCCCACTCTCTCTCACTCGCCATCTTCCTCTCTCTTGCTCACCACATTCCTTTAAATTCACTCGCTCCCCAAATCTCTGTTTGCTGTCTCTTTCTCCTTCTCGCTCGTTTCTCTCTCATTTCGCATGTCTCTCTCTCTCTCTCTCTCCACCCATCTTTCTCGCTTGCACCCTCTCTCGAGCTCTCTCTCGGCCCCAAACTCTCCCTCTCTTCTCTCTCTCTTGGATACCCTCTTTTTCTCTCTCGAGCCTCCTCTTTCCCTCTCTCTGACCTTCTCTCTCTCTCAAACCCTCTCTCTCATATGTCTATCTCTCTCATCCCTCTCTCTCTCTCCCTCTTTCTCAACCCTCTGTTTCTCTCATCCCTCTCTCTCGCTCACACCTACCTCTCTTTCTCTCCCTCTTGCATGCCCCCCTCTCTTTCACCCCTGCTCTCTATCTCTTTTCCCCTCTCTTTCTCTTGCACCCTCTCTCTCGCCGCTCTCTCTCTCTCTCGCTCCCACTCTCTCTCTCGACCCTCCTCACTGTCTCTCTCCCCCTTATACTCTCCCCCTCTTTCTGTCTTTCTCGCCCTTCTCTCTCTCGCCCCCTCTCTCTAGGTCTCTCCACTCTCTCCGCCTCTCTCCTTTCACCGCCTCTCTCTCATCACCTTTCCGTCTATCGCTCACCACATTCCCTCTCTCTCTCACTCCCCAGCTTTCTCTCTTGTTTGCCACCTCTTTCTCCTTCTCACTCATCTCTTTCTCGCATACCTCCTCCTCTTTCTCCACCCACCTCTCTCGCTTGCCTCCTCTCTAGCTCTCTCTCTCACACCACCCTCTCCCACTCTCTCCCACTGTATCTCTCTCTCTCTCACTCACACTCTCTCACTCCCTTTTGGACCCTCTGCCTCGCTTGATCTTACCTCTTCTTTCCCTCTCTCTCACCCTCTCTCTCTCACCCTCTTACTCTTAACCCTCTCTCTCATCCCTCTCTCTCACACACACCCTCTCTCTCGCATGTCCTCTCTGTCTCTCTTGCTCACCCCGTCTCCCTTTCCCTCCCTCTTGCAAGCCCCTTTTCTCTCTCTCTCACGACCACACACTCTCTCTCGCTTCCACTCTCTCTCTCACCCCCACACTCTCTCTTGCACCATCTCTCTCTCTCTCAGGCCCTCACTCTCCCTCTCTCGCTCTTTTGTGCCCTTCTCTCACTCGGCCCCCTCTCTCAGTCCTTTGCATCTCTCTATCTTTATCTCTTTTGGCCCCTCACAGTCTCTCTCTCTCTCTCTGTGTCTTTCGCACCCTTCTCTCTCGCCTCTCCTCTCTCGGTCTCTCATCCCTCTTGCCTCTCTCTCTCACACACACACTCACCCCCATTCTCTCTCACACACTATCTCTTCCTTACTCACTCACGCCCACTCACTCTATCTCCCTCTTTCTCAGTCTCTCTCACTCGCCACATTTGACTCTCTCACTCGCCATGTTCCTTCTCTCTTGCTCGCTCCCTTTCTCTCTCTCTCTCTCTCTCTCTCTCTCTCCTGTTTGCCTTCTTGCTCATCTCTCTCTCTTTCTTTCTCTCCCACTCCAACTTTTTATTTCGCTCGCCCCCTCTTTCAAGCTCTCTTGCGCCTGTTTTTCTCTCTCTCTCTTTCTCTCTCCCCCTCTCTCTCACTCGGATTCCCTCTCTCTCTCTCTCGCCTTCTCTTTCCCTCGTTCACACTCTCTCTCTCATCCTTCTCTCTCTCTCTCGCACTCTCTCTTTCTCGCGCCCTCCCTCTCTTGCTCACCCCTATCTCTCTTTCTCTCCCTCTTGTACACCCCTTCTCTCTCGCTACCCTCTCGCTTACCCCCTCTAAACTCTCCCTCACCCTCTCCCTCTCGCTCGCTCTCTTTCTCTGTCCCGCACCCACTCTCTTGACCATTCTCTCTTTCGTCCACACACTCTCTCTCTCTCAAACCTCTGTCTCTCTCATCCCCCTCTCTCTCACACACGCCCTACCTCTCTCTCTCTCTTGCTCACCCCCAGCTCTCTTTCTCTCCACCTTGCACGCCCTCTCTCTCTCATCGCTGTTCGCTATCTCTCGTCCCCTTTTGTTATCTTGCACCCTCTCTCTCGTGCCCACTCTCTATTGCTTGCTCGCTCCCACTCTCCCTCTCATCTCCCTCGCGCTCTCTATCACTCTCTCTCTCATCCTCTCTCTCTCTTCCTCTCTCACACCCTCTCTCTCACCCAATCTCTCTCTGTTGCTCGCCACCTTTCTGTCACGTGCTCCCTCTCTCTCTTGCGCCCCAACTCTCTCTCTCTTCTTTGACCCCACTTTCTCCCTCTCGCTTCTCTATTTCTTGCTCACTTGCATGCCCCCCTCTCTCTTTCACTCCACCCATCTTACTCGCCTAACCCCTCTCTCTAACTCTCTCTCACCCTCCACTTTCTCCCTTTCTCTCTCTTTCAGACTTTCTCTCTCTCGCTCACTCTCGCCTCCTCTTTCCCTCTGTTTCACCGTCTCTCTCTCGCTCACTCTCTCTCTCTCACAACCACTCTCTCTCTCGTCCTCTCTCTCTCTTGCTCACCCCCATCTTTCTCTTCCACTTGCACACACCCTGTCTCTCTCCCTCTCTTGCACCCACACTCTCTCACTCCCTCTCACTCTTGCGCCCCCTCTCACTTGCTGACCCCCTCTCTTTCTCTCCCTCTTGCACGCCCCCAATCTCTCGCTCACTCCCTTTCTCTCTCACGCCCCCTCCTCTCTCGGTCTCTCATCCCTCTCGCCTCTCTCTCACTCTCTTACCCCAACTCATTCTCACACACTTTCTCTCCTTTGCTCACTCATACCCACTCTCTCTCTCTCACTGTTTTTCACACTCCCTCTTTCTCGGCCACTGTCTCTCTCTCTCTCTCTCTCTTGCTTGCCACCATTCTCTCTCGCTCGCCATATTTCCTCTCTCTTGCTTGGTCCCTCTCTCTCTCTCTTGCTTGCCTGGTCTTACTCCCTCTCGCTCATCTCTTTCTCTCTCTTTCTCTCTCATTCTCTCTCTCTTGCTCCACCCCTCTCTCTCCTGCTCACCCCTTCTCTCTAGCTCTCTCTTGCCCCCACTCTATCTCGCTCTTTCTCTCTCTCCCTCTCTCTTGCTCTCGCCTCCTCCTTCCCTCTTTCTCTCTCACCCGCTCTTTCTCTCACACACACACCTTCTCTCTCTGTCATGCTCTCTTTCTCTTGCTCACACCTGCTCTCTATCTCTCGATTCCACTCTCTCTCTCGTGACCCCCACTCTCTCTTGCACTCTCTCTCTCATGCCCTCACACTCTCTCGCCCTCTTTCGCACCCTTCTCTCTCTCGACCCCTCTCTCTCGGTCTCTCCTCTCTCTCTCTGTCACTGTCTCTGTCTCTCTCTTTCTCATCCTCTCTCTTTCGCCCTCCCTCTCTCTCTCGCTTGCCACATTCCCTCTCTCTCACTCGCTACTCTCTCCCTCTCTCGCTCGCCAACTGCCTCTTTCTCTTGCTTGCCTATCTCTCTCTATCTCTCACTCGCCCCTCTCTCTCTGTTTATTTCTTTGGCGGTCGTCTCTCCTGACCCTCCCTCTCTCTCCCTCACCAACACGCTCTCTCACACACTTTCAATCCCTTGCTCTCGCGTGCCCACTCTCTCTTGCTCACTCTCTCTGTCAGCCCCTCTCTCTCTCTCTCTCGCTTGCTACATTCCTGCTTTCTCCCTCGCTCCCTCACTTTATCTCGTCAACTAGTCTCTCTCTTTCTTGCTTCCTCCTTCTCATTCTCGGTTGCCTCCTCTCTCTCGCACGCCCCCTCTCATCCACGCTTTCTGCCTCACTTGATGCCCACACTCACGCTCTCACTCTCTCTCACTATTTCTCGCCCTCTTGCTCTCTCTCACCCTCTCTCCCTTTCTCACTCTCTCCCTTGCACACTTCATCTCTCTCACTCTCTCTCTCCCTCGCTCTCTACTCTCTCCCTTACTCTTCCTTGCCCTCTCTCTCCCCCACTCCCTGGCCCCTTCCCTCACTCTCGCTCTCGCACTCTCTCTCTCTCTTGCTGTCTTCCTCTCACTCAAGCCCCTCGCTCTCACACTCTCTCTCTTCCCAATCTCTCTCTCCCTCTCGCGCTTGCCCTCTCTCTCTCTCAGTCACACTCTCTCTATCACTTGCCACCCCTCTTTCGCTTGTCTCCTCTTTGTAATGCTCACCCTTTATCCTCTCTATCGCTCGCCCTTTTCCCTTTCTCTTGCTCAAGAACACTCTCACTCAACCTCTTGTGCCCGTTTTCTCACTCGGCCTCTCTCTCTCTCTCTCTCTCTCTCTGGCTTGCTCACTCACCACTCTCTCATTCACCCCCCTCACTCGTTCGCCATCCCTCACTCTCTCTTGCTCGCGTCCCTCTCTCTTTCTTTACCTCACGCTCTCCTTGCTCTCTCTCGCTTGAACCTTCTCTCTCTCTCTCTTGCCTGCTCTATCTCTCTCTCCCCACTCAGCTTCCCTCTCTATTTCCAGCCCCTGCTTCTCTCTTTCTTGCCCCCTCTCTTGCCCCCCCTTTCTCTCCCGTCCCCTCTTTCACTCGCTCTCTAACTCTTGATCTCTCTCTCTCTTACTCTCAGCCACACTTTCTCTCGGCCACCTCTCTCTCTCTGTCTGTCTGTCTCTCTCTCTCCCTCTCTCTCTGTACATACATACGCATATATTTCGCCAACTCTCTCCCTCCCTCTCTCTTGCCACTCTCTCCCATTGTCTCCCCCTGCCTTTCTATCTCTCACGTCCCTCTTTCTCTCTCCCTGCTCCCTTGCTCTCACTCTCTCTCTCTCTCGCGTGCCTGCGCTCTCTCTAACACATCTCTCTCTCGCCATCTCTCGTGCCCAATCTCTCTCTCTCTTTCTCTCTTTCTCTCGCTTGACCGCGCCTCTCTTTGGCTCACCCCTTGCACACCCTCTCCCCCTCTAAGTTGCTCTCCCTCTCTCTCACCTTTTAACACCCTCTCGACCCCTCTATCTCTCTCGTTCTTGCTTTCTCACTCTTGTCGTCTCTCTCTCCCTTTCTCACTCTCTCTCTCATGCAAAGTCCCTGGCACCCGTTCGTTCTTGCACCTCTCCCTTGCTCCCTCTCTCTCACCCTTTAGCACACTCTTACCCCCTCTATCCTTCTCGCTCTTGCTCTCTCACTCTCGTCCTCTCTCTCGCTCTCGTGCACCGTCCCTCGCATCCACTCTGTCTTGGATCCCTCTCTGTCTCACCTGCCTCCGCGCACTCGCTCATCCCTCTCTCTCTCGTACTCCCACATTTTCTCTTGCCTACTCTTTCTCTCGCTCACCCCATTCCCTTTCTCGCTCGAACCCCCCCTCTCTCTCTCACACACCCAATCTTTGTCTCGCTCACTCTATCCCACTCGCCCCATTTCCTCTCTCTTGCTCGACAGCCCTCTCTCGCACGTCAATTCCCTCTCACCCCACTCTTTCTCTTGCCCACTATTGCTCTCTCGCTTGCCCCATTCCCTCTCTCTCGCTCAAAACTCCTCTTTCTCTCTCTTTCTCACACGCAATCTTTGCCTCACTCACTCTCTCTCCCGCTCGCCCCATTTCCTCTCTCTTGCTTGACAGTCATCACTCGCATCTCTCTCTCGCACCCCACTCTTTCTCTTGCCCACTGTCTCTCTCTCGCTTGCCCCATTCCCTCTCTCTCGGTCGATATCCTCTCGCTTGCTAACCCTCTCTTGCACCCACTCTTTCTCTCATCCACTTTCTCTCTCTTGCTCACCCCATTCTCTCTCTCTCGTTCGACCCCCTCTCTCGCTCACCAACTCTCTCTCTCTCTTGCTCACCCCATCTCGCTTTCTCTCACTCGTCCACCTCTCCCTCTCTCGTCCTCCTCTCTCTTGCTTCCTCTCACTCTTTTGCTTGCACCTCTCCCTCTATTGTACCCACTGTCTCGCTCACCCCATTTCCTGTCTCTCGCTCGACTCCCCTCTCACTTGCTAACTCTCTCTTGCTCTCCCCATCTCTCTCCCTCTCTCTCACTTGTCCCCTCTCTCTCACGCCCTGTCTCTCTCACACCCTCTACAACTCTCGCTCACCCCTTCTCCATCAGTCACTGCCCCCTCTCTATTTTGCCCTCGCTCTCTCTCTCTCTTTCTCTGACCCCCCACTCTCTCATACCCTCTGTCTCTCACCCCCCCCCCCCCCACTCTCTCTCTCTCATGAAAATGGAAGTGCTACCGCATGAGAAACTAGGTGAGGTCACTAAGTACAGGGATGATGGGTGAATGGGTCTCGGTGTGAACTGGGGGACAATCAGTAGAATTGAATTGCAGATTTTGCAGATCAAACTGGGTTGTAATGTGATGCTGTAGATCACTGCAGCAGAAGCAACTGAATTGTATTCAGTCACAATTTGTAACTTTCTCCCTGGGATAATCCATCAGTCTACCATTACCATCAAGCTGATCTATGGTTCAGTGACGACTGTGGGTGAACATGCCAGGGTCAGAATCATGTGTACCTAAACCTGATGACAACCCATTAAAGCTATGCCATTTGACTACAGCAGAAATCCAAACAGCAGAACTAACACCTGATGAAGGGGGAAAACTGATCCCAAGACAAACAGATAAGATCTAAGCTCTGCAGTCCTGCCACAGCCAGGCACAAACATTAATGTACTATTAAGCAACTTACTGGAGGTGAGAACTCGATAAATATCCCCATACTAAATAATGGAACATCATTCAGGGCAAAAGACAAGGATGTAGTATCTGCACCATCCTCAGCCAGAAGTGTTGAGTCATTGATCTACCTCACCCTTGCCATGATGCCCACAGAATCACAGATGCCAGTTTAGGGTGTAGGTTTGCTCGCTGAGCTGTAGGTTTGATATCCAGATGTTTCATTACCTGGCTAGGTAACATCATCAGTGGCGACCTCCAAGTGAAGTGAAGCTGTTGTCTCCTGCTTTCTATTTATATCTTTCTCCTGGATGGGGTTCCTGGGGTTTGTGGTGATGTCATTTCCTGTTCATTTTCTGAGGGGTTGATACATCTAGATCTATGTATTTGTTTATGGCGTTGTGGTTGGAGTGCCAGGCCTCTAGGAATTCTCTGGCATGTCTTTGCTAAGTCTGTCCCAGGATAGATGTGTTGTCCCAGTCGAAATGGTGTTTTTTTTCATCCGTGTGTAGGGCTACGAGGGAGAGAGGGTCGTGTCTTTTTGTGGCTACCTGGCGTTCGTGTATCCTGGTGGCTACCTTTCTTCCTGTTTGTCCTACGTAGTGTTTGTGGCAGTCCTTACATGGAATTTTGTAGATGACGTTGGTTTTGTCCATGGGTTGTACTGGTTCTTTTAAGTTTGTTAGTTTTGTTTGGGAGTGTTGGTGGGTTTGTGTGCTACTAGAATTCCAAGGGGTCTTAGTAGTCTGGTTGTCATTTCTGTAGCCCTACACACAGGTTAAAAAAAACACCATTTCGATTGGGACAACACATCGACAACACATTAATACTTCTATTGCTGATTTATTTCTATCATTTTGATATGAAGTACATCTGGTTCATCAGACTTAGCAATGCTCAATCCAGTTACATTTTTAAGTACTACCTTGTTACTAATATAAATTGACTTTATGTGTTTAGTCTCACAAGTGCGACATGATCACTTGGTATTTCTGGGAGGTTTTTTTTGGATCTTCTTCCATGAAGACAGATGCAGAGTAACTGGTTAGTTTCTTGGCCATTTCCCTGCTCCCAACAGTACATACTCCTCTCCCAATTACACGTTTCTACATTTGACGTTCCTTTTATTTTGTCTTCTTTGAAATACAGATTGTAGATGTATGCAGTTCTTTGTGTTCTTAGAATGCCTACAGTGTGGAAAATATCTGCCCCTCCGAAGAATAAATCACGCAGACCCATTTCTCTCCACCTCTACATTTGCCACAGACTAATGCACCTTATCTACACATCCTTTTGCACTATGGAGCAATTCAGCATTGCCAATTCAACTAACCTGCACATCTTTGGATTGTGGTAGTTAATCGGAACACCCAGAGGAAACCCACGGAGACATGGAGAGAATGTTCAAACTCCACACAGACAAATTTCTGAGAATTCTCAAGATTGCACAATGTCCGGAATTCTTTTGAAGTCACTTCCTATGATTAATATAGTTTTTAATTTGTTCTATTAACCACCATTAAGTCACTTTCCCCTTTCTTTGATGATTGTACCTTAAAGAAAAAGATGTATTTTTTTCACACTTTGCAGTATTTCTATAGATCTCCTGGTCCTGACCAGATACATCCTAGAACACAGCAACTGGCGCGAGAAGAAATTGCGGCGGCTCTGGCTGATACTTTTGTATAATTGTTAGCTTCGGGTGACGTGCCGGAAGACTGGTAGGGAGCAAATGCTGTGCCCTTATTTAAGAAGGGCTGCATTGATGAACCTGGGAACTATAAACCAGTTAGCTTAGCAAGTTACTTGACAGTTAAGATATACATGCATTTGGAAACACAGAGTTTGATTAGGAACAGAAAGCATGGCTTTGTGCGTGGGAGATCATGGCTTACAAATTTTTAGAGTTCTTTGATGAAATGACCAGGAATGTTGACGAGGATAGGCTAATAACGTAGTCTATATAGATTTCAGAAAGGCCTTTGATAAGATTCCACATGATAGGCTGCTCTGGAAGGTTAGATCGCATGGAATCCAGGAGGAGCTGGCAAATTGAACACACACTTGGCTTAATGGTAGGATGCAGAAGGTAATAGTGGAAGGATCCTTGTCCGACTGGAAACCTGTGACTAGTGGCGTGCCTCAGGAGTGCTGGGACCATTGCTCTTATCTCTCGCAATGATTTTGCTGAGAATGTACGAGGCATGGTTAGTAACTTTGCTGATGACACGAAAATAGGCATTATCGTGGACAGTGAGGAAGGTTTTCAGATATTGCAGCAGGACCTTGATTGGCTGGGGAAGTGGGCCAAGAAATGGCAAACAAACTTTAATATCGATAAGTGTGTGGCCTTGCATATTGGAAAATCAAATCAAGGTAGGAGTTTCATGGTGAATAGTCGGGCCTTAAGGAGTGCAGTGGAACAGAGGGTCCTTGGAGTTCAGGTGTACAGTTCTCTCAAAGTAGAGTCACAGGTAGACGGCAGTGAAGTCCTTTCTCGTTTCCTGGAACAGCCTAGGATAAATTTCGTCTGGCACTGGGGATGTATCAATCTTAATGTTTTTCAAACTTACCAGCCCATAAACTTCATCAATCTTGATTTGGTCAAGCTCATATCTCAAAGCTCTCATTCTTAGGTGAAAACCTAAGCAAAAAACTAATTTTGGGCTTTCCCTATCTGCTCAGACTCCACGCACAAGTTCCCTATGCTATTCATGATCGGCCTTAAATTCTCCCTGATCATTCTCTTATTCCTCACGTATGAGTAAAATGCCTTTGGGTTCTCCTAATCCTTCCTGCCAAGCCTTTTGCATGCCCCCTTCTGGATCTCCTCCGTCCATTTCTGAGCTCCTTTCTAGCAAGCCTGTAATCCTCAAAGATTGTGCTGGATCCTTGCTCCATCCACCTTATGTAAGCTGCCTTCTTCGTTTGATGGGAATCTCTTCTGTTCTCATCATCCATGTTTCCTTAATATTACCCCTTCTTACCTGACTCAGAGGAACAAATTCATGCATTACACACAGCAACTGCTACTTAAATAGTCTCCACATATCTGCTGTGCCCTATCTGTGGAACAATTGCTCTTTCCCAATCTGTCTTTCCCAACTGTGGAGTCGCAGGTAGATAGGATTGTGAAGAAGGCGTTTGGTATGGTTTCCTTTATTGGACAGAGTATTGAGTACAGGAGTTGGGGTGTCATTAGTTAGGCCACTGTTGGAATATTGCTTGCAATTCTGGTCTCCTTCCTATTAGAAAAATGTTGTGAAACTTGAAAGGGTTCAGAAATGATTTGCAAGAGTGTTGCCAGGGTTGGAGGATTTGAGCTATAGGGAGAGGCTGAACAGGCTGGGGCTGTTTTTCCTGGAGCGTCGGAGGCTGAGGGTTGACCTTATAGAGGTTTATAAAATTATGAGGGGCACGGATAGGGTAAATAGACAAAGTCTTTTCCCTGGGGTCGGGGAGACAAGAACTAGAGGGCATAGGTTTAGGGTTAGAGGGGAAACATATATAACAGCCCTATGGGGCAACTTATTCACATCTTCCCTTGGTAACTGTTCCTTTCCCTCTCCAAGGCATTGGTAAATGTGAGGCAGTTGTGATCACTGTCACCAAAGTGTTCTCCCATCGCGAGATCTGACACCTGTCCTGGCTCATTGCCGAGCACCAAATCCAAAATGGCCTCTCCTCTCATCGATCTGTCAACATACTGAGCAAGGAAACCCTCCTGAACACACCTGACAAAATGGCTCTATCCAAACCATCTGCACTTAGGAGGTTCCAGTCACTATTGGGCAAGTTGAAGTCACGCAAAACAACAATGCTGTAACATCTACATTTTTACAGAATCTGCCCGCCTATGAGCTCTTCAATCTCTCTACTGCGATTAGGTAGTCTGTAGAAAACTCCCAAGGATGTGACTATTCCCTTGCTGTTCCTAATTTCCACCCATGCTGAATGAGAGAGAGTAGTGCGAGAGGGAGTGGAAAAGGGGGAAAGGGGGAAGTTTGGAGAAGAGAGAGTAGCAGGAATGAGCGAGAGTGGGAGGGCAATGAGAGCTGGGGAGAGAGGGTGGGTGAGGTACAGAAAGAATGGGGACAAAGAGAAGGAGTGGGTGGTGAGAGAGATTGGGGAGAGACAAAGAGTGTGAAGGAGAGAGAATGGAGGTGGCAGAGAGACAGTGGTGGGAGAGAGACATATGAGAGAAAGTGGGTGAGACAGATAGAATGGACATGAGAGTGTGAGGAGAGGCAATTGGGGGGAGAGACAGTTGGGAGAATCTTTCTCTATCTAGCCCTCTCTGTCTCTCTCTCCAAGCATTCAATCCCTCTCTCTCTGTCTCTCTCCACCCACTCTCTCTGTCACTTCCATTAAATATCACTCTCCCAACCTGCTCTTTCTGCCCCACTCTTTCTTTCCACAGCTCTCTATCTCTATCCGCACTCCCTCTCTCTGATACCCACTCTCTCCCCAATATCTCTCTCTTACCCACGCACATGTCCGCCTCACAATACCTCATTCACTCTCTCTCAACTCCACTCTCTTTCTCGCCCACTCTGTCTCTCTTTCCCCACTCCCTCTCTACATAACTCTCAATCTCTCCCCTACACTCTGTCTCAGCACCATTCTCTATTTCACCCCTCTGTCTCTGCACCCCCACTGACCCTCTCTCTCACTGTCTCCACCACTCACTGTCTCTCTGTACCCCGAATTCTCTCGTTCCCCAGTATCTCTCTGTCTCCCTAATACCTTCCCTCTCTCTCTCCGTGCACATTCTCTCTCCCCTACACCCGATCTCCCCCACTTTCTCTCCCCTTCTGTGTCTCTCCCAACACTCTCTCCCACCCCGGTCTCTCTCTCTCCCTTCCCACTCTCTCTGCCCCACTATATTTATCCCACCACACATTCTCTCTCTCTCTGTCCCATTCTCTCTTTGCCACTCTCTTTTGCCTTCTCTCTTTGTGGGTGGCACGGTGGCAGTGGGTGGCACGGTGGTTAGTGGTTAGCACTGTTGCCTCACAGCGCCCCAGAGACCCGGGTTCAATTCCCTCCTCAGGCGACTGACTGTGTGGAGTTTGCACATTCTTCCCGTGTCTGCATGGGTTTCCTCCGGGTGCTCCGGTTTCCTCCCACAGTCCAAAAATGTGCAGGTTAGGTGAACTGGCCCGTAGTGTTAGGTGCAGCGGTAAATGTAGGGGAATGGGTCTGGGTGGGTGCGCTTCGGCGGGTCGGTGTGGACTTGTTGGGCCCAAGGGCCTGTTTCCACACTGTAAGTAATCTAATCTAATCTAATATAATCTCTCTCATTCTTTCCCCACTCTCTCTCCATACCTCCACCCTCTCTCTCTACGTCCTCACTCTCCCTCCCCAATCTCTCTACTTCAACTCTCTCTTCTCCACACTCTCTCTCTCCACCTTCTCTCCCCATTCTCTCTCTCTCCTCTCTGCCCTACTCTCCCTCTTTTTCTTCTCCAATTTCTCTCTCTACAGCCCCATTCTCTCTCTTCACAGCCACACTCTCTCTACACCTCCTTTATCTCTCCCCTTACTTTCTCCCCCACACTGTATCCCCAATTCTCCCTCTCTCCCCCACTCTCTCTTTCCGCACACTCCCTCTCCCTCAACTTTCCATTCTATCTCCCCTCCTCTCTCCATCCCCCTCACTCTATCTACACCCACACTGACCCTGTATCCACGCTTTCTCCCACCTCACTCTCTCTCCACTCCACTCTCTCTTTTCCAACAGTCACTCTCCCCGCCACTCTCACTCACTGCCCTGAGTCTCTCTCTCCAAAACCACTCTCTCTGCTCCACAATCTCCCCACCCCCACACTCTCTCTGTACCCCACATTGTTTTTCTCCCATTTTTTCAGTCTCTCTGACCCCCATACTCTCTCTCTCCCCCACTCTCTCTCTCTGTCCCCTTCACACTATCTCCCGTGCTCTCTCCCGTCCAGCTCTCTCTCTCCATACTCCAAATATCTATCTCCCCACGCACACTTTCCCCCACCGCACTCTCTTTCCCTCCCCCTCTCTCTTGCCCCAATATCTCTGCCCCCCCACTCTCTTTCTCTTTCCTACCACACTCTCTACACTCCCACACTGTCTCTATATCTTCACTCTCTCTTCACACCATAATACTCTCGTCCCTCCTCATTCTCTCTTTCTGTGCCCCACTCTCTCCGCCACATTCGCCACACTCTCTCCCCACCCTCTCTCTTTCCGCCTCACTTTTTATGCCCCCCACCCCAACTATCTCTCTCCAATCCACTCTGTCTCTTCTCCACACTCTCACTCTCCCACCCACACTCTCTGCAATTTCTCGCTGAACTCGCTCTCTCTCAGACCAAATTTTTCTCTGATCCCCACTCTTCCACTATCTTGACCACTTACTGCCTCTCTTCCCTTCTCTCTCTTCCCCACCCATTGTCTTTCACCCCCCAGTTCCCCCGTTTCCCTGTCAGTCTCTCTCTCCCCAACTCTCTCTCCTCCAAACTCTCTCTCTCAGCCTTCAATCTCTTACCCGCACTCTCTCTCCCACACATTCTCACTAAACCCCACTCCCATTCACACCACTCGATCTCTTTACCGCCACTCTCTCCCCCACACTCTCTCCCCTTACATCTCTCTCAAACCCACTCTCTCTCTCCACCACTCTCGCTCCACCAATCTTTTTCTCTCCTACTTTCTCTACCATCACATCTCTCACCTCAACTCTCTCCCTCTCCACCATTGTCTCTCCTCCACTCCTTTCACCCCCCACTCTCTCCCCACTCTCTCTCAAATCACTGTCTCTCTCTCTCTTTCCCCATCCTTTTCCATCACTCTTTCACACACACTCTCTACCCCTGCTGTCTCACCCCACTCCCTCTTTGTCCCTCATTCTATCTTCCCCTCACTGTCTCTCCTCAATCACTCTTTCCCTTGTTGTCTCTCTTCCCCTTCTCTCGCTCTCCGCACCCTCTTGTCTTTCACCCCCACTGTTTTCCTGCCTCTCTCTCTCACTCAACTCTCTCTCTCCCCAAACACTTCTCTTCCACAGACTCTGTCTCTCAGCATCCACTCTCTCTCAGTCCCCATTCCTATTCTCTCCCTTCACAGTCTCTGCTCCCACTCTCCTTCCTCTCACATCTCTCACCCCCACTCTCTCTCTTCACCATTGTCTGTCACCCTCAATCTCTTTATACGCCACTCTCTCTCCACTCTTGCTGTCTCTTCCCCCACTTTCTCTCTTCTCCCCACTCTATCTATTTTGCACTCTATTCTCTCTGTCCCCACACTCTTTCTCTCCTGTCATTCTCTCTCAGCCCCCACTCTCCATCTCCCCATATTCTCTTCCCCCACTGTCTCCCCGCCACATTTCCCTCACCCCCCACTCTCTCTGTCTCCCCACTCTCTCTGCACCCATTCTCTTTCTGCACTTCCACTGTATCGACCACCCAACATTCTCCCACTATCTGCCCGCTATCCCTCTCTCTCCACCCACTCTGTGTCTCTGGCTCCAACTCTGTTTCTCCCACACTCTCTCTCTCTCTCTCTCTCTCGCCCACACTCTTGCACGCACCCACAATCTCCACTCCACTCCACTCTTTCTCTTTCTCTTTCTCTATATCGCCCACTTACTTTCTCTCCCAGGAGTTCTCGATCCTCTCTCTCTTTCTCTCTCTCACTCTCCCCGACTCTCTCTACATCTCTCTCTCTCCTCTCACTGTCTCTCTATCTGGTCCCTCCCCCACCTCTCACGCACACACACACACATGCACATATTCCCTCTGTCCCCCAATCTTCCACTATCTCACCCATTCTCTCTCTCTTCCCAGCTCGAATTCCCCTCCCATTCTCTCTCCTCCTCTCTACACTCACTCTGTCCATCTTCCCCACTCTCTCTTTCCCCCACTGTCTCTCAGTCACCCATTCTCTCTGTCTGCCCCCCATTCTTTCTCTATCTCACCCACTTTCTTCATCTCTCCTAGCTCTCATTTCCCTCCCACTCAAGCTCTCTCTCCCCCAACTCTCTCCAGTCTTCCGCCACTCTCAAGTTCATCTATTCTCTCTGTCTTCGCCACACTTCACTCTCACCCCCAACCATTCTCTTTCGACCACCACTCGCTCAGTCTCCCGACCATTCTCCCAACTTCGAGAGAGACAGAGAGAAAGAGAGAGGAGGCGCAGGGAGCATATAGAGACAATGCATTGGCAAGGTAGAAAATGGTAGGGGCGAGACAGAGTGGTGGGAGAGAGAGAGTTGGGGATAGATATAAAGTGGGAAGAGAGAGAATAGGAGGGGAGAGAGTCAGTGGGGTCTGAGAGACATTGGAGGAGAGAGAGTGGGGGGTGTGAGAGTGGCGGTTAGAGACAGAAGAGAGAGAGAAAATGAGGGATGGATAGAGTGTAGGGGGAAAGAGAGAAAGAGTCGGTGGGAGAGAGAGCGTGGGGTGAGAGATAGCGAGAGAGCGAGAGAGAGAGAGAATTGGGGCTTTGAGAGAGAATGCGGGGTAGAGAGAGAGGAGGGATTGGAGAGAGGGTGTGGGGAGAGACAGAATAGTGGTGGACAGAGATAGATGGGGATGACAGAGAGTGATGAAAGGTAGAGACTGGAGGAGGCAGAGAGTGGGGATGAGATAGAGGAGGAAAAAATAAACAGAGTTGGGAGGAGAGAGAGTGAGTTGAAAGAGACAGTGGGGTCAGAGAGTGAGAGTATGGCAGAGATAGAGAGTGGGAAGACATTGAGAGCTGGGGAAGAGAGAGATGGTGGGCGAGGTAGAGAAGTAATGGGTGAAAGACAGAGAGAAAATGTGGCAGAAAAAGAGAGTGGGGAGGAAAGAGAGTGGGAAGGGAGAAAGAGAGAGTGTGGAGAAAGAGAGAGCGTGAAATGCAGAGAAAGTGGTAGATGATGGAGAGCTGGGCGAAAAGAGAGAGTGGGCAAGAGGGAGAAAGAGTGGCGGCAGAGAGACAGTGGGTGTGGAGAGAGAGTGAGGGAGAGAGAGTGTGAGGAGATAAAGATAGACAGTGGGTGCTGAGAGAGAATGGGGGAGAGAGCAAGTGGGGAGAGGCAGAGAGACTGTGTGGAGGAGTGTGTGAGAGAGTGGGGAGTAGAGACAGTGGTGGGGGAACATCGAACATCAAACATCGAACAATACAGAGCAGAACACGAACTTCGATGCTCGATGATGCGCTGACCTGTGAACTCATCTAAGCTCATCCCCCTACACTATTCCATCATCATCAATCCAAGGATTGTTTAAATCTCTCTAATGTGGCTGAGTTAACTACGTTTCCAGGCAGAGCATTCCACGC
This sequence comes from Chiloscyllium plagiosum, assembly GCF_037043375.1. Classification (NCBI taxonomy): domain Eukaryota; kingdom Metazoa; phylum Chordata; class Chondrichthyes; order Orectolobiformes; family Hemiscylliidae; genus Chiloscyllium; species Chiloscyllium plagiosum. The sequence continues at coordinate 34,726,993 of NW_028270180.1, forward strand.
ACTTAGCACTCTCTGACTGAATAACCTGCCTCGGACATCTGTCTTAAATCTATCACCCCTCAGTTTAGAGTTAGGCCCCCTTGTACAAGCTGACATGCTAGGAAAAAAATCACTATCTACCCTGTCTAATCATCTGGGCATCTCGTATGCCTCCATTAATCCCCTATTACGGCTATTACGGCTCCGGAACTCAATTCTTCAACCAATAAAACCTAACACACCATATGCCTTCTTAGCAGCACTACCACCACTTTTAGGGATCTATGGACATGGACTCCAACATTGCTATGCACATCCATACTATCAATAATCTTTCCATTGACCCAGTATTCTGCCTTACTATTATTCTTTGCAAAGTGAATCACGTTTAGCAGCATTAAACTCCATTTACCACTTCTCAGCCCAATTTTGCAGATAATCCAAATCCCCCTGCAACTTTCCTCCACACTGTCCACAAACTCCACTGACTTTAGTGTCATCTGCAAACTTACTAACCCATCACCTATACCTGCGCCTAAGTCATTTGTAAAAATACCAGTGGTCCCAAAGCAGATACTTGGGGCACACCACTATTAACCGGACACCAAGATGAACATATTCCATCAACCACTATTCGCTGCCTTCTTTCAGAAAGCCAGTTTCTAATCCAAACTGCTAAATCACCCTTAATCCCATGCCTCTGCATTTTCTCCAAGAACATCCCATGTGGACCCTTATCAAAGGCTTTACTGAAGTCCACGTGCATCACCTCATCTGCATACTTTGTCACCTTCTCAAAAAACTCAGTGAGGTTTGTGAGACACAACATGGTCTTGACGAAACAATGTTGACTATCTGAAAAAAAATGCTTGCAAGATGATTATAAATCCTATCTCTAATAAAAATTTTCCAAAGCTTTTCGAACAACCCAAGTAATGCTCATGTCTAAAATTACCTGGATCATCTCTACTGCCCTTCTTGATCAAGGGCACAACATTTGCTATCCTGCAGTCCGAATACCAAAGCCTCCGCCAATGTTTTCTAGCTTCCCAGAGAACCTTCAGATAAATCCCATCTGGCCCAGGGGACTTGTCTACTTTCACTCATTCGAGAATTGATAACATCTCTTCCTTTCTAACCTCATTCCTTTCTAGTCTAATATTTTGTATCTAATTCTTCTCTTATACAATATTCTCCTTTTCCTGAGTGAAAAACGATGAGAAATATTCATTTAGCACCTCTCCGATCTCCACAGGGTCCACATTCAACTTCTGACTTCTGTCTTTGACTGGCCTTATTCCTACCCTAATCATCCTTTTATTGCTCTCATACCAATGGAAAGTTTTAGGGTTCTCCTTCATCTGCTCATATCCTCTCTTTTTCTTCTTTACTCTCTCTTTAAATCCTTCCGAACTAATATGAACCATCTTGTCTCATTGTCACATAAGCTTCGTTATTCCGCATCACAAGCGATGCAAATTCTGTAGTAAACCACGGTTCCCTGACCTTATCACTTCCTCCCTGTCTGACAGGGACATATCTATCAAGGACACGCAATATTTGTTTCTTAATCCAGCTCCACATTTCGATTCTCCCTATCCCCTGCAATTTGTTACCCTATTCTATGCACCCTAAGTCTTGCCTAATTGCATTATAATTGCCCTTGCCCCATCGATAAGTATTGCCTTGTGGCAAGTACCTATCCTTTTCCATCGCTAAACTAAATGTAACTGAACTATGGTCACTCCCTCCATAGTGCTCACCCACAACTAAAACAAGCACCTGGGCTAGTTCTTTACCAAGCACCAAATCCAGCGTGGTGTCCCCTCTTGTCAGCCCTTCGACGAACTATGTCAGGAAGCCCTCCTGCACACATTGGACAAAAACTGATCCATCCGACATACTAGAGTTATGCATTTCCAATCAATGTTGGGGAAGTTAAACTCCCTCATAATGACCACCATGTTCCTTTCACTCCTGCCCAGAATCATTTTGCCAATCCTCTCCTCTATCTCCCTGGAACTCTGTGGAGGCATATAAAAACCTCCCAGCTTGTTATTAGAAATGCAGTTTCTGTTCACCTCAATCTAAAAGGCAGTTTCTGAACATAGTAACAGAAGTCAAAAGGTAATTACCTCAACCCACCCCCACTCCAGAAGAGAATGGTGGGGGGGGGGAGAATGATGCAGGGGAATGATGGAGGGGGAATAATGGAGGGGGAATGATGGAGGAATGATGGGGGGATCCTGGGGCGGGAAATCGAGTGGGGAGGGGGATCGGGGGGTAATTACCTCACCCCACCCCCACTCCCAGCTCTCCTCTCTTGTTTCTGACCTCAGCCCATATTACCTCGGGAGATGAATCCTGGTCAAAAGTTCTTTCAGTCACCGAGAGAGGGCAAGATAGAGATAGAGTGGGGAACAGAGAGAGGGAGGTGGGGTAGTATAGAGAGAAAGAGAGAGAGGGAGAGAGTTGGGGTAGAAAGGGGGATTTGGCAGAGAAAGAGAGTGAGGGGTAGAGAGTGGGTGTACAGAGACAGAGAGTGGGGCAGAGTGAGACAGAGAGTTGGGACAGGGAGAGAGGCAGACAGGGAGAGAGAGTGGGGAGGAGACTGTGAAAGTGTTGGGAGGAGAGAGAGCGGGGCAGAGAGAGAGGGGAGAGAGAGATTGGCGAGAGAGAGAAGTAGAAGGGAGAGAATGAGTGGGGTAGAGAGGATTGGACACAAGAGAGGGATTGTGGGGCACAGACAGAGAGTGCGGATAGAGAGAATGGGGCAGAGAGAGTATGAGGGGAAAAAAGAGAGTCAGAAAAGGTCGATAGCTGGGAGAGAGAGTGCGAGATAGACGAAGAGTGGTGGAGAGTGGGGGTGAGAGAGTTGGTCCAGAGAGGAGGGGAGAGAGGGAGGAGTGAGAGAGAGTGGCTGGGACAAAGATAGAGTGGGGGTGAGAGAAAGTGGGGGCTGAGAGAGAAATTGGAGTGAGAAAATTTGGGGAGAGAGAGAGGGGGAGAGAGAGAAAGCGTGGGAGAGAAAGAGTGCGGGAGAGAGTGGGGGAGAGAGGCTATGGTGAGACAGTGTGGAGGAGAGAAAGAGTGTGGGAAACAGAGAGATTGGAGAGAAAGGAGAGAGTGGGGAGAAAGAGAACGTGGCCAGGAGACAGAGGGAGTGAGTGATGAAAGAGAGTTGGTGGGGAAGACACAGAGGGGAGAGAGAGAGAGAGAGAGGAGGTGAAAGAGCGAGTGAGGGAGAGGGAGAGAGTGCCGGGAAACACAGATAGGGAGGAAAGAGAGTGGGTAGTGGGAGAGAGAAATTGGTAGAGAGAGAATGGGGACAGAAACACACTAGGTTGAGAGCTCATGAATGGGGGAATTACAGAGAGGCGGGGAACGGGAGACCAATGGAAGAGAAAGAGTCAGCGAGGGAGAATGACAGAGATTGCGGGGGGGGAGAGACAGTCAGCGGATAGAGAGAGTGGGAAGAGGGGGAGAGTTGTGGAGGAAGTGAGTGGGGCATTGAGAGAAAATGGAGGGGTTGGTATAGAGAGTGGGGGTGAGTGAGAGTCAGTCAGGGAGAGAGAGTGGGTAGGAGTGGGATTGGGTAGAAGGAGAGTAAGGGCAGATAAAGTGTAGTGAGAGAGAGAATGGGGAGATAGCGAATGCGGAGGAAGAGAGTGGGGGGAGAGAGAGAGTGAGGTGGAGACAGAGAGTAGGGAGATAGAGTGGAAGAGAGAGACTGTTGTGGAGAGAGGGGAATGAGGTGGGAGAGAGAGAATGAGGGAAAGGTGGAGAGAGGGGAAAAAGAGAGAATGGGGAGTGAGAGAGTGGCAGGGAGACAGAATAGGGGAGGAAGACAGTGGGTGGGGAGAGAGAGAGAAATGCGGAGAGAGGGAGAGTAGAGGGTAGATCGACTAGGGAGGAGAGAGGGAGAGGGGAGACAGAGAGAGAGAGAGAGGTGAAGAGAGTCAGTGGGGTAGAGATAGTGAATGGAGAGAGAGTGACAGGGAGACAGATTGTGGGAGGAAAGCGTGTGGATGGGGCAGCGGAGTGGAAGAGAGTGTGTGAGAGAAAGAGTGGGGGAGAGAGAGACTGAGGAGTAGTTACAGTATGGGTGCTAGGATGACTGGAGGAGAGAAAGAGTGGTGGGGAGACAGCGTGTGAGAGTAAAAACTGTGGGTGGGAGGAGAGAGAGATTGGTGAAGAGAGAGAGAGTGGGGTGGTAGGGGGAATCTTATGATGTTTGTTACTGAACCTTAACTGAATTACTGTATGACTGATGTAATAACAATGAATTGATGATTACTTTTAGAATTTTGGCAAAGTAAATGATTCAATACTTCCCAACGAGTTTGCTCTGCTGTCGATTAGATAGTTAGTAAGATCACTGAGCAGAGAATTAAAATGTGTGGCATGATGAGTTAAAAAAAGGAGGCATTCAGTGATTATTGATCAGAATTGTTTTGTCACTTAATATTCTCAGATATTCAAGAAATACGTACTTTCTGCCTATGCCTTTCTTCTGGGGAAATACAATATTGAATTCTTGGAATTTTTAATGTCATCAATATTTAGATATTTGAGACAGAATTACAAAGGAAAAAAGTAGATAAAGAACATCGGGATCAGAAAATTAAGTCAATGGCATTTGTAGGGAATTGTTATTGTCTCTGAAAAAAAATCAATAAGCTTAATGGGGATCTGTTCAAAATGTTTGCAGCAATTGTTGTACTTGGTCACAATTATATTTTGGTATGGATGATTGGACTGGAAACCTATTAGAAACTGGCCTATATTCAGGACTTGCTCCATCACGATATATGTTCCTCAGCTATGAGTAATGAAGTGTGATTATTGGTCTGGGAAAGATGCAGTGTGTAATGTATAAGAAAGTGTCTCATGCTCATCTTTCGATGGGGTGAAAGCAAAATTTCGCTAGCACTTTGCTGGAATGTTGGTTGAATAGATTTATAAATAGATGAAAAAAACGAGCCATTCAGTAAATGTCAAATAGGATTTTCTCTTGCTTAAAAATGCAGAAATGAGTGGAAGAGTAAAAACAAACTGCAGACAATTCATAAACTGAACTATAATTATTTATAGCACTGGAGAATAAGTTGTTTCTATGTTTCAGTTGTTTGAAAGAAGCTCTTTGGAAGAAGAATTGATGGATATCATTACTTCACCTCTTTCATTTTTGCAGATAACAACATTCTCAAATATTTTCGAGGAACATGGAACCAGCAGAATTAGATGCCTACATTTCTTTGTGGCCTGACTGAAATAAATAGCAAATATTGTAATTATTGGAATGAACAACAGATAGAAGAAAAACTCATGTTGACTTGAAAGACAATTCAATCAATTCCAAGATCGTTTCTAATCAACATCCAGAGCTGCTCCGAAGCACCTCTGTTGAAGGTATGAGTTAAAACCGTGCCCTCTGGTTTTGTACAGACTGTTAGTGACCATTAATCCACATATCCACTTAGTGTTAAACCTTGCAGTTTCAGTAAAATGTAATATTCTCAATGTCTCCGATTTCTACATCCATGTTATATGCCGGGCCTGATATTTATCTTGGAACTGAGAATCAGAGATTGACAGGATTTTTTGATATAGTGTGCCTGTCTTTTGATTGGCAATCGTCAAGGCACTACCAGAGATCCACAAAAATCTTCATAATGTTCCCACCAGAAAGGGCAGGACAGGAATCACATGCTCATTGTCATTATTTAAATGTTTATTGTTATTCTTGAATTGCGAATTCATGCGTTTCTGTGTGAAATGGACTGAAAGTGAAACAGTAATTTATATTAATCGTGGACGGCATCAATACATTTCACATTTAGTATGAAGCTCATAATAATTCGTGGAAAGGCAATTTGACATAATTGTGAGAATACTATACATTAACCAATAAAAATCAATTATATAATTCCATTTGTTCAAAGCAGTTTATCATTTGACGAAACGAAAATTAAATTGATTTTGCCTCACACATGAACTGAAAAAAATAATGAATGAATCATTCACTGTCGCTATTCAGCTGAAGAGAACTTTTATTCTTTCCGAAAATTCACAATTTCCGAGAATTCAGAATTAACTGCGATTTTTTAAATGAAAGAACAGAGATAAAAATTCATTTTTTTTCTGTTCTCAGAAAATTCGCATTAATTTAAGTAATTTTGTCACATGAATAATAGATAACTTTTATTGTGATTAGAAAAACAATAAAGGTTAGATTTGAAGTGAAATATAATGAAATCAATTCAACAATGTTTCCAAGTTAAAATAAAAATCAATATTTGCAATGTTTGAGAGATGGCACATTGCAATATTTTTACATTAGTTATTCTATAGAGACATAATGCCACGACCCCTTACTGGTTTGAACAATTATTAGATATTAGCAACAAATAGATTGTAAAAATGCTATCAGTAAACTGAAGCATAATGAAACATCTCATCTTTCTATTTGACAGAGCATTGTATATATAAAGAACAAAGAAAATTTACACCTACTCATGCATCTATCCAGATGCATCATCAATGAATCTACCGTGCCTGCCTCTACCACCTCTTCTGGCAATGAGTTACAAACGCCCACCACCCTCTGTGTGAAGTACTTACCGTGTGTATCCCCCTTAAACTTTCCACCTCACACTTTGAAACCATGACCTCTCACTATTGAATCTTTCACACTGAGAAAAAGCTTGTCTCTATCCACTCTGTCTATACCCTTCAGGATTTTGTAAACTTCAATCAGGTCCCCACTCAATCTCCTTTTTTCTAGTGAAAATAAACCTAACCTACTGAACCTCTCTTCATAGCTAGCACCTTACATAGCAGGCAACATCCTCGTAAACCTTCTCTGAACCCTCTCCAAAGCGTCCACATCCTTTTGGTAATGTGGCGCCCAGGACTGTACACAGTATTATAAATACGGCCAAACCAATGTCTTGTACAATTTAACATGCCTTGCCAGCTCTTATACCCAATACCCCATCTGATGAAGGCAAGCATACATTATGACTTCTTGACCACTCTATCCACCTGTGCAGCAACCTTCTGGTTATAATGGACCTGCACTCCCAGATCTTTCTGCCCATCAACTTTTCCAAAGGCTCTTCCATTCATTGTATAATTCGCTCTAGAATTAGACTTGCCTAAATGCATCACCTCACATTTGTCTGGATTGAAAGCCATCTGCCACTTTTCCGCCCAAATCCCCAGTCTATGTATATCCTCCTGTATTCTCTGACAGTCCCTTATGCTTTCTGCTGCTCCACCAATCTGTGTGTCATCTGCAAACGTGCTGATCATACCAACAGTGCCCCCTATCTGGATCATTTATGTATATTACAAACAACAGCGGCCCCAATACTGACCCCTGTGGAACACCACTGGTCACCTTTCTCCATTTCGAGAAACTCCCTTCAACTACTACTCTCTGTCTCCTGTTGCTCAACCAGATCTTTTTTCACCTAACTAGAAGACCCTGCACACCATGTGACTTCACTTTCTCCGTTAGTCTATAATGGGAAACCTGATCAAATGCCTACTAACGTCCATGTATATGACATCAACATCCCTTCCTTCATCTAACAACTTGGTCACTTGCTCGAAGAACTCTATCAAGTTGGTAAGGCACGATCTCCCCCACACAAAACCATGTTACCCATCACCGATAAGCTCATTCCTTTCCAAATATAAATAGATCTGATCACTCAGTACCCTCTCCAGCAACTTCCCCACCACCGACATCAGGCTCACTGGTCTGTAGTTACCTGGAATATCCCTACTACCCTCCTTGTACAGCATGAGCAAACTGCCAGTCCTCCGGCACCTCACCTGTATTTAAGGATGCCACAAAGATGTCTATCCGGGCCCCAGCTATTTCCTCTCTCGCCTCCCTCAGCAACCTGGGATAGATCCCATCCATTCCTGGGGACTTGTCCACCTTAATGACCTCTTGCAGACCCAACACATCTTCCCTACTTATGCCAACGTGATTCAGACTAATCATGTTTCTATCTCTAATCCCAAGATTCATCATGCTCCTCTCCTCAGTGAATACTGATGCAAAATTTAGAATCTCACCCATTCTCTCTGGTTCGGCACACAGCCTTCTTTCATTATCTTTTAGTGGACCAACTTTTTCTCGAGTTACCCTCTTCCTTCTTATATAACAAAACAAAATGTTTTGGGAGTTTCCTTAATTCGGCCAGCTAAAGCTATTTCATGACCCATTTTAGCCCACTTGATTCCTTGTTTAAGACTTGTCCTACTCTTCCGATATTCCTCCAGGGCCCATTCTGTTCTCAGCTGCCTAGACATTATGTACACTTCCCTTTTCCTCTTGGCTATAAATGAAAAATAACTTTTATTGCTATCATTATTTTGAGATTTGTATCAGATTTAAGAAGAAAATGAGGAGCAATTAACATGAGAACTTTAGTGAATGGAAAGCACAGTAAATTAAATTTCAAGAGGCAACTTTTAGTATTTGCTCTGAATGAGCAGATAAATACATTAAATCGCCATGAGTTGAAAATGTCCACAGTTGAACAAAACCTAAATTACACTTGTTTTGCAATATTTGGTTTGAAAACCTGTTTGAGAAATGCCACAAATCAGAACTATCAACAACTCTTTCTTTATAATCCTTGGCCATTGGTAATAAAGAACAAGTATTGTCTTGAGCAAGAAACACCATGTGTATTTACTGAACAGTAACATTAGAGGACATGCATTGGATTTATTGGAGTGAATGATAACCAAATGCTTACTGTGATGGTAGCTTTCGGGAACAAAAAGATAGTTACTCAGATTATCCCACTGAACAGTAATTAGCTGGTCATGAAGACTTTTGTATGACTTCATGTGCACTGTTTTGTGTGAGCATTGATTGACAACCATGTGTTAAAGATATTATGTGAAGTCAAGATTTGATTAAATAAAAACGTTGCTGACATTTTGACTTGAACACAATTTAACCATCATGCAAGAGCTGAGATAAGTGCGAAACATGCAAAGTAGATTTTCAAATGATCTCATTCCAATATTTTCAAAACACATCAAATTTCCATTCAATATGACTGGGTAAATGGGAAATAAAAGGAAAATTCTCTACATTTTAAGAATTGAATTTTAAAAGAAATTTAATTTTATCAAAGGACTTAACAATGTTTGAATAAATTGCAATAATAAGTTACAAAATTTGCAATAGTAAGTAATCAACTGACTACTAATTGATCGAAAATCACATTTCGTTATTTTACAGAAGAATAAATCATTTTTTCTTTGGTACGTTTATAACATTGAAGAACAAGGACTGACGTTTTTGACTTAAGCGCTTTTGAATTAAACAAAAATCAGAGTATCATTACTTAGACTTTTTCACCTTAAGGGCTGCAAGGAGTTTAGGTCCTGAATTTCTTTCAGGAAAATGCTCATGTTAATTGCTTCTCATTTTCTTCATAATGTTGATAGAAATGTCGAAATATTGATCATAATAAATTATATGAGTTATGAATGAATGTTTTCTACAAGAAAACCAAACGAAGGATGAATGTACCACTTTGTAAAACAGTTCCACGTTTCTGAAATCAAAATACACACAAACCTCTTGCTCAGACTAGAGAATAAGGATGGTACTGAGGTACTGAAATGTATAATGCAGATGTGTTAAATGTTTATTGAAATTCCTTTGCAGAACCTAAAATATTTGAACATTTGGAACTAACATACTATTGCTCACCATATGGATAATATTTGGATTTCGTAAGTTGTTTTGGGAAAAAAGAACTTCATTGTTTAGTTATTTCAAGTTTTCAAAAGTCTAGAGTCGTGAAAGTTAAAATATAGATGCACTATAATGAGATAAATAGCTTTATTAGTGAACGTAAGATAATAAATTGCAGATTATGTGATCATAAGAATGAACAACAGATTGAAGCAGATCAAATCTTTGATTCAAAAGCGGGTGAGAATTGAAGACACGCCTCCTGCTTTGGGGGGGGGGGGGGGTAGACGCATTGCCAGCGCTCCACAAGATTATGCTCCCAGCCGCGAAGGGTGGAATTATAATCACATGCTTACTGTGGTTGCACAAATGAAAACTCATTAATCTTCGTTGCGATAAGTGGCCTGCGTCTATATGTAATGGATTAAAAATGATGTAGTTATTCTCAATAATAAAATAATCTTAATTAAAATTGATATCATGATAACTGCAAGAAACATATATCGACATAATCTTATGATATTGTAAATTTATTAAAATAAATGTAACTATTTAATATGTTTTAAGTGATTTTCTTATAATTAAAAGACGATTGGAATATTTTGCAACATGAGGAAATCAGCAAAAAAAAGTTCAATGCGACGATTCAGCTGCAGACAACTTCCCTTCCTTCCAGTGATGTTCAAAGTTGAAAATGTTAACATTGATAAATAAAGAACATAAAGGTGTATACGCTTCTTGTTTACATAAGAATATTACACAAATCTGAAATTTCCTTTGCTTTTAAATCATTTAACGCTTAGTTTGATCAGAAATGCAATAAATGTTCGGATTGAAGATAAATATAATCAAATTAAAATACATATTGATCTTCATAATAATTGGCAGACTGAACACTGCAATATCTTACCATCAGTGGATGTACTGAGTCGTAATGAGTGAACTGAATATTAATGACAACTCTCACACAGCCATTTTAATCAGCAATTTGTCAAAATAAACAGCAATTAATGAATAAAATGTCCTGAGATGCCTCTTAATAGATGAGGCTGCGATTACTTTGACTGTTCAAATGAGCAGCAGTCAGATATTTCTAATGGTGTTGATTGGAAAATCAATACTTTCGTTTTATGATTTTTTTATTGTAGTATCGGCACTACGATGTAGTGCATTGCATTAAGATGCGAAATTCACTTTACTAAAATTCACTTTTCTGACAGGGTTCTAGTCCAATTATCAGTGGACATTTTTGGTACAGTACATCAGTAACTGCAAACATTTTAAGCACATCCATTAAATATATTTGTCTGTTAATTCAGAACAAGTATTATAAAAAAACACAGCAAGTGTCAATGACTGCATCTTTCTATTATACCTGTTTGTTGTCTACTTATTTTCATCCACATTCTGACAGTCATGTTTAAATATTGATTGCATCAAATGTTACACACTATTTTTCTCTCCCAGAGCAGAGAACACAGATCTGTACAGCACGAACCGGCACTTTGGCCAATGATGTAGTGCTGAATGTCATGCTAAATGAATCTCATCACTTCTTCCTGCCCTTGGTCCATAACCCTCCAGTCCTTCCATATTCATGTATTAATATAAAAGACTCTTAAATGCCCCTATTTTATCTGCATTCACCAGAAGACCCGGAAGTGCGTTCCAGACACTGACCACTCTCTCTGTCAGGAAAACCTGTCTCTTACATCTCCTTTGAAGTTTCGCCCCGTTATTAAACGCACGCCATCTAGATTTGACACGTCAATTCTCGAAAAAAAAACATTCTGTCTGTTCAGCCTATCTATCTCCGTATTTCATAATTATATACAATTCTATCAAGTCTTCCCTCAGCCTCCAAAGCTCCAGAGAAAACATCCTGAATTTTTATAGCATCTCGTTGTAGTTCATATACTCTAATCCAGACAGCAACCAGGTAAGCACCCTTCTAACCCTCTTCAAAACATGTATATCCTTCCTGTAATGTGGTGAACAGAACCGAACACGGTTATCTAGCCGAGCCAAAGTCTTATAAAGCTGCAACATGATCTGCTGATTCTTGTAATCAGTTCCGTGACCAATAGAGGCAAGCATGACATATGCCTTCTTTAGCACGCTACCTACTTGCATGATCACTTTCATGGAGCCAAGGACTTAAACTCCAGGATTCCTTTGAACAACAAAGCTGTTCAAGGTCCTGCCTTTCCTTAATATTGTACTTAATCCCCCAAGGAGAAGCACCTTGCACTTACATGGATTAAACTCTATCTACTATTTCTCCGTTCATATCTGCAGCTGATCTATGTCCCGCTGTATCAGATTAGATTACTTACAGTGTGGAAACAGGCCCTTCGGCCCAACAAGTCCACACCGACCCGCCGAAGCGTGACCCACCCATACCCCTACATTTACCCCTATTACCTAACACTACGGGCAATTTAGCATGGCCAATTCGCCTGACTTGCACATCTTTGGACTGTGGGAGGAAACCGGAGCCCCCGGAGGAAACCCACGCAGACACGGGGAGAACGTGCAAACTCCACACAGTCAGTCGCCTGAGTCGGGAATTGAACCCGGGTCTCTGGCGCTGCGAGGCAGCAGTGCTAACCACTGTGCCACCGTGCCGCCCACAAATCCTTTGACAATTTTCTACACTATCCACAACTCCAGCAATCTTTGCATTGTCTTCAAACTCATTAATCCACCATCTATATTTTCATCCAAGTCATTTATATGTATGCCATAAATAGCAGAGGTCCGATAACAGATCCTGTGCAAGAACGAGTAAAACCGAAGGAAATGAAAAAAAAAACCCTGAAGAAATAAGATTTTTGAACGGCGAAACAATTCTGATTAATAATCTCTGAATTTTTAAAAAATATGTAATCCTCAGTTTACTGATCTTTATGAAAATCTAGAAAAGATCAAAGCAAATTGCCTTGAAAATATTGAATCATTTTAACTGTTGACTTCAAACATTATATTCATTCACAGGATGAGGGCAGCGCTATCGAGGCCAGTATTTATTTTCCATCTCTATTTGCGCAGAGGGCAGTTAGATTCAATCACATTGTTATGGATATGAAGTCATACGTAAGCCTGAAAAGTAAAAATGGCAGTTTCCTTCCCCTAAAGTTCATTAGTGAGCCAGTTGGGTTTCTCTGACAAGCGGCAATTGATTCCTGGTCATCATGAGACTTTTACTTCCAGATTTTACCAAAGAAATTGAATTCAAATTCTAACACCCGTTGTGGCGGGATTCAAACCCTCGTCCCCAGAACATTATCTGATTCTCTGGATAAACAGTCCGGTAGGTAAAAACAATGACTGCAGATGCTGGAAACCAGATTCTGGAGTAGAGTGGTGCTGGAAAAGCACAGCAGTTCAGGCAGCATCCGAGGAGCAGTAAAATCGACGTTTCGGGCAAAGGCCCTTCATCAGGAATGCAGGCAGAGAGCCTGAAGGGTGAAGAGATAAGTGAGAGGAGGGCGGGAACGGGGAGAAAGTAGCAGAGAGTACAATGAGTGAGTGGGGGAGGGAATGAAGGTGATAGGTCAAGGAGGAGGGCGGAGTGGATAGGTGGAAAAGAAGATAGGCAGGTAGGACAAGTCATGGGGACAGTGCTGAGCTGGAAGTTTGGAACTGGGGTGAGGTGGGGGAAGGGGAAATGAAGAAACTGTTGAAGTTCACATTGAAGCCCTGGGGTTGAAGTGTTCCGAGGAGGCGTTCTTCCTCCAGGTGTCTGGTGGTGAGGGAGCGGCGGTGAAGGAGGCCCAGGACCTCTATGCCCTCGGCAGAGTGGGAGGGGGAGTTGAAATGTTGGGCCACAGGGCAGTGTAGTTGATTGGTGCAGGTGTCCCCGAGATATTCCCTAAAGCGCTCTACTAGGATGCGTCCAGTCACCCCAATGTAGTGGAGACCGCATCGGGAGCCATGGATACAATAAATGATATTGGTGGATGTAGATGGAGCTGAGGGAGGAGGTGTAGGCGCAGGGGAAGGTGCCAGGATGGGAGGGTGGGTTATAGGGGGGCGTGGGCCTGACCAGGTAGTCATGGAGAGAACACTCTGTGCGGAGGGCGGAAAGGGGTGGGGAGGGAAATATATCCCTGGTTGTGGGATCCGTTTGGAGGTGGCGGAAATGTCGGCGGATGATTTGGTTTATGCGAAGGTTGGTAGGGTGGAAGGTGAGCACCAGAGTTCGTTCTGTCCTTGTTATGGTTGGAGGGGTGGGGTTTTAGGGTGGAGGTGCGGGATGTGGACGAAATGCGTTGGAGGCATATTTAACCATGTGGGAAGGGAAATTGCAGTCTCTAAAGAAGGAGGCCATCTGGTGTGTTCTGTGGTGGAACTGGTCCTCGTGGGAGCAGATACGGCGGAGGCGGAGGAATTGGAAATACAGGATGGCATTTTTGCAGGAGGTAGGGTGGAAAGAGGTGTTATCCAGGTAGCTGTGGGAGTCGTTGGGTTTGTAAAAAATGTCAGTGTCAAGTCAGTCGTCATTAATGGAGATGGAGAGGTGCAGGAAGGGGAGGGTATAGTACCAGAGGCCTTTGCCGCCTGAATAGGTCATTAATCTCTTGTCATTTTAATCATCACACTATTGTGAAATGTAATCTTTGTAAAAAGCATCGTGAGATACACATTTTAGTATAATCCATTATTTCTTAATGCCAGTACCATTATGAAACATTTTTTTTTCAGGTCAGCACATCTGCAATAAACCAAAGAGTTCTAATCCAAAAGTTATAGTAAATATCTGATTTTATTTCATTTGTCTACTCATATTAAGGGAATGATTATTAATCAGACTCATAAATTAGGAGATTTCTAATTATTTTTCACATCAATATTTCAGTTTTTTTCCAACATGTTGCGCAATCACGTTGCAGTAAAAGTTTTCACATCATTCTTAAATTTGTTCTCAGCTACTTTAAAACTAATTATTGATAATAACGACCAGGTAATAATTATTGAAATCCAATATATCCAGGTATAGGTGTGCATTTATGTTTCAGTACATCAACTGATAAAAAAAATTGCATTTTACAATCTCCAAATTTAGATAAAAACGAATATTATCGGTGGAAATTTAGTTGGATTCACTTAATTTCACTTCAATGCTAACATTTATTGTAGTTCTAATAATCTTACTGAGAGCTGCATATTTTTCATACGAAAAATCCACTCAATTTCACATGATTTCCACAAATTCTCACATATTTGGAAAAAAATGGAAATTGTTTTCAGTTGATTTTCCTCTTCAATAACTGGTTTCTTTTTTTCCCCAATGCATGTCCATTGTAAAATGTTTTCTTTTACTTTTCAGATCAATGCAAGAAAGAGTGCTTTGAACATATAGAAATTTTAAAGATTATATTCCAAACTATTTGTCAATGTACAATATTTCTACCATAGATGGCATATTTCATTCACAAGTATAATTGCATTCATTATCTATTCACATTCTGCCTAATTCTGAGATAAACGTCTAATCACTGATTGTGGTGAAAATTTAGCAAATTATAAGATACCTTTCTCTGTAATAAAAATATTGGAAGGAAAAGAGAATTCTTGGATCGTCTGCATGTTTTCATGAAAAGAAATTCTGTTTGATAATCACTGTTAATGTTATTTCAACCAATCAATCTTGTTAATTTTTTAAATCTTGTTCACTGATCTTAATGAATATATAATCAACATCAAAGTAAACTACTTATTGATGAAACAAATTATTGTTTTCGAACTCTTACTTTAATTATAAATAAAAACCGACAGATTTGTGAATGCTGTAAATCCGGAACAACAATAAGAAATTGCTGGAAACGCTCATCAGGTCTGGCAGCATCTGTTGGAAGAAAACAGGGTTCACATTTTGGTTTGATTAACGTTCCTCAAAGGGGTCCTTCGTGTCAACAAACTCAGAAAAAAAATGACTTCACATGCAATTTTGTAGAAAATAACGCCTTTTCTTTCTTATTTGAATACTCATAATAATCATAGATTCTTATTCAGCCTTATCAACTGTCTCCAACAATTACTGTCAGTCAAATAGTGATGAGATGTGTGACTATTCTTTATTTCAGTAATTTCAGTTTTTTAAAAATGCAATTATTGCTAATATCTAGTATTCATTTTTTCTATACTTTTCAATCCAGTAATTACTAAAATTTGGAAATATGGCCTAGTTCATCAACTGATGTAAACTTACACTGCACATTCGCCCGATCATTCAGAACATTGATTTTCATTTCAACAGTGGAAACCGAGCTGAATTGAATTGCTTGTGAACAAAAATGCATTCTGAAAAAGGGTCGCTACACACAAAGTATTAACTCTGCTTTCTCTCCACAGATGCTACCAGACATGCCAAGCTTGTTTTCCAGAAGTTTCTGAGTTTGTTTCTGATTTCCAGCATCCACAATTCTTTGGTTTCTTGTATTGATTGTATTTAATTTCAATGCTAACATTTATATATTTCTAATTATTACAATAAGATCTAACTATTTTTCGTTTCCTATGTACACAAAACCGAATCTCCTTGTGTTTGTTCTTTTCTTTAACAGTAAATCTTGAATTCTTAGGAATCACAAATTTGTGGAAATGAGCGATGTTTTGTTCAGTTAAGTAGTCACATTGAATGATTCATCCGTTATTTCCAATTCATGTGAATTGCCAAGCGATTTAGACGTCATTTGGGTTTATGAACAACTGCTTCACGCATATAGATCTATTTTATGCTTCACTGATTGCCATTTCAAATTTATGCTAATTATCACGAGATTTGTTTTAATTAAGACCATTGTTGCTTAGCTTCATCTTTGTTACAATTCTATTGGTTATTCCAATGCGCAGATCTAATTCAATCTAAGTCTAATTATTACTTTAGAGTCAATTCCTTACAGGATGGGAAACGGGTCATTCGGCCCAGTAAGTCCACACCAACCCTTCAAAGAGTAACTCACCCAGATTCATTTTCCTACATTAACACACCTAATAGTCGGGCAATTATAGCACTTAACCCACACATTTTTGGATGATGGGAGGAAGCCGTAACTCACACAGACACAGGAAGAATGTACAAACTCCACGCAGACAGTCGCCAGAAGCTGGAGTCAAACCCAGGTCCTTGGCGCTCGGTGGCAACATTGCAAACCACTGAGCCACCGGGCCATCCATATAATTATCACAAGAAAACTGATTTTTTTTTCGTGAGTAAGCATGTGATTGTTGTCCTGCCCTTCTGCGGAGGGACAATCTGGAGGGTTTTTGTGGAGCTGCAGTATCCACTAATAAACTAGGAGGCATAGGTTCAGCGTCCACTTTCAACAAAGGTGTACCAAAGTACCTGTGAATTTTAATTGAGAAAAAAATTAAGTGTCTATTGAATTGTTTTTCAATCAAACATGAAATATATTTATTCATTTCAATGATCACAATATCTCCAATTTATTAGCTTCAGGCCGCTAATTAAAATATGAATGTCATGATGCTGCTTCCACGTTTCTCCCAAATTTTAAGAATTTTGCAGTCTGAATGATTTTATCGTCTACATGATGCTTTAGGTGAGGGAGGCCGATTTAAAAGGGCTCTGAGGAGCAGCTTTATTCAGAGTGTGGTGTGCACATGGAATGAGCTGTCAGAGGAAGTGGTCGAGGTTGTTACAATTACAACATTTAAAAGGCTTTTGGACAGTCATTTGGCTAGCAAAGATCCAGAGGGCATACTGCAGTAAACGGGATTAGCTCAGTTCAGGAAACCTGGTCAGTATGGAAAAGTTGAGATGAAGGGCTTGTTTTCATGCTGTTTCAATCTAGGTTTCTTCAATTCTAAATTTACTGAAATTGATAAAGGAAAAAGCAAATGGGTTTTAATTCCATTTTGCGTCCTTAAAAAGTGACAATATTTTATTTAAAAATGTTGTCACGTAAAATACTCTATATTTACTGCAATTTGAAATGCATTAAATGTGAACGTTGAAGTGCAATATGATGGAAATAATTCAGCAGTGTTCCCATAATAAAAATATAAATTGATCTTCACAATGACTGTGAGTTTCCACACTGCAATGTCTTCACATTAGTTCTTGAACTGAGACATAATTCCACAATTATACCCATTACTGAACTGAACAATTATTAGATTTTAGCAATACTTACATTTTCAAAAACTCTATTAGTGCACTTAGAAGAATCACAAATTTACGTTTGCCATTTAATTTTGCAAAATGTAGAAATAAACAGGAATGCTTGCATTAAAAGTAATTGCAGTAACCTCAATTTATAAGGCTGAGATTACTGTGACCATTCATATGAGCAAAACTCAGATATTTACACTGAATTTTGGATTGTAAATCATTGATTCCATTGTGGGATAGAAGACCTGAAAACGAATGCATTTCTATGTTGTAGCATTGGTGAAATGGATTAAATTAAGCAGTGGATTAAATTAAACAATGGGTTAAATTAAGATGTAAATCTCACTAGACACGTTAGAAGGACAACCGTAAATTATTCTGAAGTTATCATGATGATTATGACTTGATAACTAACGCTGTAATCTGTACAAATAAATTAACAAACTATTTTGAAAGTATTTTGCTCTGATGTTGATTGTATGTTCATTAAGATCGATAAACTGAAGAACAAAATACATTTATGGATTGAAGGAAAATATTAGTCATTCTGTAATTATGGAACAGAATTTAGTTTTACTTAACAATGCAGACAATATAAAATTATGTATGTCCTTATGTTGGTTTACTTGTGGAGGCGTGTATTTTTTAATGGATATTTTATCTGATCAATGTTTAAACATTTGTATCACCATTATAAAGAAAATCAGTAAGCAATGAAAATGAGTATCACAGTGACCATGATGGGAAGAAAAAATAATTTTCATTTTTTTGTGATAAATGGATGTTGACAAATAATGTTGGAATAAAAATGAAAACAATTTCAACACTTTAAGATCAGTTTTGTTTATAACGAATTGAAAATAAAAATAATTTTGCAGCACAAAGAGATCCGAAAAGGCAAACAATCATTTTAACGTGATACATCAGCAGAAGGCTAATCCCGTGTCTGGCTTTTAAAAAGTAGGACTTGCAAAAATTGAAAATTTATTGTGTCTGTTGAACTCACAAATGCCTGTGAGTTAATTTATCGCAAAAAGAAATCACAGGAAATTCCAGGTATTTTAGCATGAGAAAGATGTAGCTGTTTGTGTGTTTGTGTGATTATTGAAAACAGAATAAATGTTTGTGTATTTAAATATAAGCAAGTTAAACAGGATCTTTTTGCTGAAATAAAAATCAACGAGGATTCCATTCTTGAGCTAAAAATCAACTGGGAACACACTATCACCATGTGATTGTAAAACTATACAGTGCTATACTGAAACATAATTCCACACTTAAAGCTAGATGTACTGGATTTGAACAATTATTAAATATTGGAAATAAGCAACAATTAGTATGAAAAACAATTAATGTCAAACTTTAAATTGGTGAGAAGTCACATATTGCTGTGCAACTCCGTAATGTGTAGAAATGAAGAGCGATTTTTAGAGTAAATGTGACATGTCTTAATTGGAAAGACTTAATATTAATTCCATGATTGTTTTGCATATTCACAGCAGAAGAGTTATGAGTGCTGAATGGGAAATCGTTGGTTGTTTGCCAGATGTATTAACCTGAATGGAACGATTTTTAAAAAATTTAATATTGAAACATAGAACATAGACCATTACAGCACAGTACAGGCGCTTCGGCCCTCGATGTTGCGCCGCCCTGTCAGACTAATCTGAAGCCCATCCCACCTACACTATTCCATGTACGTCCATATGCCTGTCCAATGACGACTTAAATGCACTTAAACTTGGCTAATCTACTATCGATGCAGGCAAATATTCCATACCCTTACTACTCTGTGTAAAGAAACTTACCTCTGACATCTGTCATACCTATCTCCCCTCACTTTAAAGTTGTGTCCCCTCGTGTTTGCCGTCCCCATAAAGGCTCTCCCTGTCCACCCTATCTAACCCTCTGATTATCTTGTATGTCTCTATTAAGTCACCTCTCAACCTTCTTCTCTCTAACGAGAACAGCCTCAAGGCCCTCAGCCTTTCCTCGTGAGGCATTCCTTCCATACCAGGCAACATCCTAGTAAATCTCCTTTGCACCCTTTCCAAAGCTTCCACATCCTTTTTATGTGGCCAAGTGTGGCCGTACCAGAGTTTTGTACTGCTGCAGCATGACCTCCTGGTTCTGGAACTGAATCCCTCTATTAATAAAGGCCAAGATATGCCTTCTTAACAACCCTGTCAATCTGGGTGGCAACTTTCAGGGATCTGTGTACATGGACAGCGAGATCTCTCTTCTCATCTGCACTCCCAAGAATCCTACCATTAGCCCAATACTTTGCATTCCGATTACTCCATCCAAAGTGTATCACCTTACACTTGTCCACATTAAACTCCATTAAGCCCCTCTCAGCCCAGCTCTATGTTTCTCTGCAACCTACTACATCCTTTGTCACTATCCACAACTCCACTGACATTAGTGTCGTCCGCAAATTTACTAACCCACCTTCTATGCCCTGACCTCATTTATAAAAATGACGAACACCGACCCTTACGGTACGCCGCTAGTAACTGGATACCAAGATGAACATGTTCCATCAACTACAACCCTCTTTTTTCTTTCAGCAAGCCAATTACTGATCCAAACTGCTATGTCTCCCACAATCCCATTCTTCCGCATTTTGTATAATAGATAGAGACGGGTAGATTCAGATAGAGAGAGACAGGCAGGGAGAGACAGAGAAAGAGATAGATGGGGAGAGAGAGTGACAGGCAGGTAAGAGAGAGAGAATGACAGCAGAGAGAGAGCGTGAGTCGGAGAGAGAGATAGGCAGAGAGAGAGAGAAGGACAATAACAGAGAGAGAGAGCTAAGACTGACAGGCGGAGAAAGAGAAATAAAATAGACAGAAAGATAGGCTTAGAGCAAGAGAGAGAGAGACACCCAGGCAGAGAACAAGAGAGGCAGAAAGACAGGTGGGGAGAGAGAGATAGCAACAGATTGAGAGGCGGGGATAGAGAGGGAGAGACAATCGTGGAGAGAGAGACAATTAGTAGGGGGAAGGAGAGAGAGAAACAGACAGGTGTAGAGGGACAGGCAGATAAAGACAGAGATAAAGCGAGAAAGAGGTTCGGGCGGGGAGGCAGAGACAGAGGTGGAAAGGTAGAAAGAGAGACAGGCAGAGAGAGATTGTGTGAGAGAGAGACAGACAACTGCACGGGCGAGAGAGAGAGACGGGAGGGATAATGAGAGACAGAGAAACAGGCGGGAAATGGGATATATAGTGTGTGAGAGAGAGGCGGAGAGCAATTGAGAGAGATAGACAGACACGTGGCGAGAGATAGAGAGAGACTGACAGGCATTGATAGAGAAGAGAGACACAGACGGGATGAGAGAGATAGACATGTGGAGAGAGAGAGAGAGAGAAAGGGAGAGAGAGAGAAAAAAAAGAGTCGGTGACAGGCAGAAAGGGAGAGAGAGCGTCTTACAGACAGAGAGAGAGAATGAGAGAGAGATAGTGGGACGTGGAGAGAGAGGCGGGAGACGGAAAGAGAGTGAGAGAGACATATAGGCCGAGAGTGAGAGAGACATATTGGTCGAGATAGAGACAGAGAGAGAGGCGGGGCTGGAGAAAGAGACAGACACGCGGAGAGGGAGTTGGAGAGAGAGAGAGAACTGTGCGGGGCAAGAGATAGAGGCGGTAGGGAAAGTGATGATGATGTGTATATATATAGAGAGAGAGAGAGAGAGAAAAAGTGAGAGAGAGACAGAGACAGATAAGCAGAGATGGAGAGAGAAAGAACGAGAGAAGCGGGAACACTGTAACACAGAATCACAGACAGGCGGAGAGAGAGAGACAGAGCGACGGGGGGGGGGGGGGGAGGCAGAGACACAGAGAGAGAGGGAGAGAGAGATGGTCATGGAAGTGGAGAGAGTAAGAAACAGGTGGTGGAGAGAAAGAGACTGGGACAGATGACGAGTGTGAGGGTGAGACAGACAGTTAGATTGGCGGAGACAGAAAGAGAAAGAGATAGACAGGCCTGGGGAGTGAGAGAGACAGATGCAGAGAGGGAGAGAGGGAAAGACAGATGTGGTGGGAGATTGAGAGATCGAGAGACAAGAAGGGACATAAGAGAGAGACAGAGAGAGAGAGAGACAGGTGGGTAGAGAGAGAGAGAGAGAGACTGACAGGCAGAGAAACAGAGGGAGAGACACATGCGGTGGGGGAAGAGATAGAGAGAGGAGAGAGAGGGGGATGGAGAAAGCGAAAGAGCTGGGAATGAGACAGAGCAAGAGAGCCGGGGATGGAGGGTGTGCGTGTGTGTGAGAGAGAGAAAGTGAGAGAGAGTGAGAGAAAGGGAGAGAGGGTGTGACAGTGGTGCGTGGGGAGTGAGAGAGAGAGTGTAGTTTGCGGGTGAGAGAGAGGTTGACAGCCAGAGTGAGAGAAAAAAAAGACACAGACAGTTGGCGATAGACATTGGAGAGTGAGAGAGGCGGAGAGAGACAGAAGCTTGAGACAGAGAGAGAGAGACAGGCGGGGGGAAGAGAGAGAGGGAGACAATGAGAGAGGGGGAGAGAGAGCGAGAGAGACAGATAGAGCTCGACAAGCAGAGAGAGAGAGAGACAGAGCGAGCGAGAGAGATAGCGAATAACATAGTGAGGGAGAGAGAAAAATAGAAAGATCGGGAGGAGGAGAGTGAGCGTGAGTGGAAAGAGGCAAGGATAGAGAGCAGTGGCGAGAGAGGGAAACAGAGAGAGAGGCGGGGTCAGAAAGACTGGCAAGGAAGAGTGTGTGTGAGAGATAAATACACAGAAATATAGGTGTAAAATGAGAGAGAGAGAGAGAGAGACAGGCGGGAGGAGAAAGAAAGATATGTGGAGAGAGGGAGTATTACAGAGACAGAGACATACAGAGTGGCTGACAGGCAGAGAGATGGTGAGAGAGTCTGACAGACAGTGAAAGAGAGAGAGAGCATGGCAGGGAGAGAGAGGCGGGGAGAGGGAGAGATATAGGTAGAGAAAGATACAGAAAGGAGGAAAGAGAGACAGAGAGAGAAAGAGGTGGATTGATAGAGAGAGAGAGCCACAGACAGACAGGCAAGCAGGGAGAGAGAGATAGCGAGAGAGAGAGGCTGGGAGAGAGAGAGCAGGGAGAGAGAGAGAGACAGGTGGCAGATGAGGGAGGGAGAGAGAGACATGAGTAGAGAGAGAGAGAGACGGCGGGGAGGTAGAGACAGACAGACAGAAGGAGAGAGGGACAGCGTGAGACGGACAGGGAGAGAGAGGAGATGGAGAGAGAGAAACAGAGAGTGACAGGCGGGGTGGGAGAGAGTTCAAGAGGGAGGCGATGAGAGTGTGTGAGAGAGGGGGGAGCGAGAGAGAGAAAGGCTGGCGTGGAGGGGAGGAGAGAGAGGCAGATAAACAAAGACAGCATGTGTGTGTGAGAGAGAGGGTGAGGGAGAAAAGTGGGCGGGGATAAATAGGGAGATAGACAAGCGGGGAGAGAGAGAATCAGACGCAAGATGGAGAGGGGGTGGGCAGAGAGAGACGGAGAGTGAGAGCGAGAGAGAGATAAACACAGAGAAAGTGAGTCTGGGAGAGACAGAGGGAGAGAGGGACAGCGTGAGACGGACAGGGAGAGAGAGGAGATGGAGAGAGAAAAACAGAGAGAGTGACAGGTGGGGTGGGAGAGAGTTCAAGAGGGAGGCGATGAGTGTGTGTGTGAGAGAGGGGAGCGAGAGAGAGAGGCAGATAAACAAAGTCAGCGTGTGTATGAGAGAGAGAGGGTGAGGGAGAAAAGTGGGCGGGGATAAATAGGGAGATAGACAAGCGGGGAGAGAGAATCAGACGCGAGAGGGAGAGTGAGAGCGAGAGAGAGAGAGATAAACACAGAGAAAGTGAGTCTGGGAGAGACAGAGGGAGAGAGTGAGACAGCGAAAGACAGGAGGGGTGAAAGAGAGATAGTGAGAGAAAAAGACAGAAGGTGGAGAGACAGAAGGAGAGGAAAAGAGAGAAGGAGAAAGAGAGAGAGAGAGCCGGGCGGGGAAGAGAGAGCGACAGCAGAGAGAGAATGAGGGCGTGAGAGAGGCTGGAAGGGTGAGGGTCAGTAACAGAGAGAGAGATGGAGATTGACAGGCGGAGAAAGAGTGAAATAGGTTTGAACGTGTAGGCAGACAGAGAGAGAGGCAGGAAGGGACTAAGAGAGAGACATGCGGAGAGGGAGTTTGAGAGAGAGCCAGAGAACTGCGCAAGGGGGGAGAGAGATGGCAGGGAGAATGCGACAGAGACAGAGAGAGGCGGAAAGAGAGTGAGAGGGATAGAGACAGACAGACAAGTGGCGAGAGGTAGAAAGAGACTGACAGGCAGTGAGAGAGAAGAGAGAGTTAGGCGTGAGGAGAGACATGTAGAGAGAGAGACGTGTGGAGAGAGCGAATTAGAGAGAGTGGCTGATAGGCAGACAGAGTTAGAGAGAGAAGTCCGACAGGCAGAGTGAGAGAGAGCGGGGAGGGGAGAGAGAGAGAGATATATAGGGAGAGAGAGGGAGACAGAAAGGAGGAGAGAGAGAGAGACAGAGAGTGAGTGAGAGGTAGATTGATAGAGATAGAAAGACAGGTGAAGAGAGAGAGAGAGAGAATCGGAGAGAGAGATTGAGACACAGACCGACAGACAGGGAAATAGAGATAGCGAGAGATAGAGGATCTTGGAGAGAGAAACATGTGGAGAGAGAGAGAGAGAGGTGGCAGAGGGAGGGAGAGAGAAAGGCAGACAGGAGTAAGAGATTGAGGCAGGTAGAGGCAGAGACAGAGATTCCGGTGGGGGTTAAAGAGATAGATAGATGGATAGATAGAAAGATAGAGAGAGAGAGAGAGAGCGCGCGAGGCGGGGATACAGAAATAGAGACACCGGTGGAGAGGGAGATGGAGAAAGAGAGAGACAGAGAACTGCGCGGGGAGACAGATAGAGGCGGGAAGGAGAGTGTGAGAGAGATAGACAGGGAGAGAGACAGAGAGAGAGGCAGGGGCAGAGAGAGATGGAGAGAGACAGAGAGGGAGAGAGGGAGAGAGATAGAGCGAGAAAGAGAGAGAAAACGTGAGAGAGAGACAGATAAAGACAGACAGGCAGAGATGGAGAGTAAGAGCGAGAGAAGCGGGAACACTGAAACACATAAGCAGAGAACCACAGACAGGCTGAGAGAGAGTGTGAGATACAGACAGGCAGAGAGAAAGAGACAGACCGTGAGGGAGAAAGACAGTCAGATGTTTCAGTAAAAACAGAGAAGATGACAACAGAGGGGGAGGTGTGGCATTGTTAGTTGCAGAAAGGACATTTGAGGACTCATTTACTGAGGTAGTATGGGCTGAGATTGCAAACAGGAAAGCAGAGGTCACCCTGTTGGGGGTTTTCTATAGGCCTCCAAATAGTTCCAGAGATAGGATAGCAAAGATGATTCTGGATAGGACCGAGAGTAACAGGGTAGTTGTTATGGGTGAACTTTACATTTTCAAATATTGACTTGAAATACAATAGTTCAAGTACTTTAGATGGGTCAGTTTTTGTCCAATGTGTGCAGGGGGGTTTAGTGACACAGTATGTAGACAAGCCAACAAAGGGCGAGGCAATATTGGATTTGGTACTGGGTAATGAACCCAACCAGATGTTAGATTTGGAGGTAGGTGAGCACTTTGGTGATAGTGACCACAATTGGATTATGTTTACTTTAGCGATGGAAAGGGTTAGGTATATACAGCAGGGCAAGTATTATAGCTGGGGGAAAGGCAATTATGATGTGATTAAGCAAGATTTAAGATGCATAGGATGGGGAAGGAAACTACAGGGGATGGGCACAATTGAAATGTGGAGCTTATTCAAGGAACAGCTATTGTATGTCCTTGATAAGTATGTACCTGTCAGACAAGGAGGAAGTGGCTGAGCAAGGGAGCCGTGGTTTACTAAAGAAGTTGAATCTCTTGTCAAAAGGAAGAAGAAGGCTTATGTTAGGATGAGACATAATGCCTCAGTTGGGGCACTTGAGAGTTACAAGTTAGCCAAGAAAGACATAAACAGAGAACTAAGAAGAGCAAGGAGGGGACATGGGAAGTCATTGGCAGATAGGATCAAGGAAAACCCTAAAGCTTTCTTTCAGTATATCAGGAATAAAAGAATGACTAGAGTAAGATTAGGGCCAATCAAAGATATCAGTGGGAAGTTGTGTGTGGAGTCCGAGGAGATGGGGAGGAACTAAATGAATATTTTTTGTCAGTATTCACACTGGAAACGACAATTTTGTTGAGGAGAATACAGAGATACAGGATACTAGGTTAGGCAGGGTTGAGGTTCACAAGGAGAAGGTGTTAGTAATTTTGGAACCTGTGAAAATAGATAAATCCCCTGCGCAAGATGGGATTTATTCTAGGATTCCCTGGGAAGCCAGGGAGGAGATTGCAGAGCCTTTGACTTTGATCTTTATGCTGTCATTGTCTACAAGAATTGTGCCAGAAGATGAGGATAGCGAATGTTGTCCCCTTGTTCAAGAAGGAGAGTAGAGACAACCCTAGTAATTATAGACCAGTAAGCCTTACTTCAGTTGTGAGTAATGTGTTGGAAAAGGTTATAAGAACTAGGATTTATAATCACCTAGAAAGAAATACGTTGATTAGGGATAGTCAACACAGTTTTGTGAAGAGTAGGCTGTGGCTTACAAACCTTATTGAGAAGGTGACCAGACCAGTGGATGAGGGTAAAGCAGTCGATGTGTTGTATATGGTTTTCAGTGAAGTGTTTGATAAAGTTTCCACCAGTAGACTTTTGCACAAAATATGGATGCATGTGATTGAGGGTGATTTAGTTGTTTGTATAATAAATTGGCTCGCTGAAAGAAGACAGAAGGTGGTGGTTGATGGAAAATGTTCATGCTGGAGTTCAGTTACTCACGGTGTACTTCAAGGATCTGTTTTGAATCCACTGCTGTTTGTCATTTTTATAAATGACCTGGATAAGGGTGTAGAAGGATGCATTAGTAAATTTGCAGATTACATTAAGGTCGGTGGAGTTCTGGATAGTGCCGGAGGATGTTGCAGGTTACAGAGTGACATAGATAAGCTGCGGAGCTGGGCTGAGATATGGCAAATGGAGTTTAATGCAGAAAAATGTGAGGTGATTCACTTTGGAAGGTGCAACAGGAATAAAACATATTGGGCTAATGGTAAGATTCTTGGCAGTGTAGATGAGCAACGAGATCTTGGTGTCCCTGAAAGTTGCCACCCAGGTTGATAGGCATACAGTGTGTTAGCTTTTATTATTAGAGGGACTGAGTTTCGGAGCCATGAGGCCATTCTGCAGCTGTACAAAACTCTGGTGCAGCCGCACTTTGAGTATTACGTACAGTTTTGATCACCATATTATGGGAAGGATATGGAAGTGTTGAAAAGGGTTCAGAGGAGATTTACTCGGATGTTGCCTGATATGGAAGGAAGGTCGAATGAGGAAAGGCTGATGAACTTGAGGCTGTTTTCATTAGAGAGAAGGTTGAGAGGTACCTTAATTGAGACATATAAGATAGTCAGAGGGTTAGGTAGGATGGACAGTGAGAGCCTTTTTCCTCTGATGGAGATGGCTAGCACAAGGGGGCATAGCTTTAAATTGAGGGGTGACAGATATAGGACAGATGTCAGAGGTAGTTTCTTTACTCAGAGTAGTAGGAGTGTGGAACACCCTGCCTGCAACAGTATTAGACTCACCAACTTTAAGGGCATTTAAATGGTCATTGGATAAACATATAGATGAAAATGGAATAATGTAGGATAGATGGTTCCACAGGTCAGTGCAACATCAATGGTCGAACAGCCTGTACTGCACTGTAATGTTCTATCTTTCAACATGCATTGAAACTCCTTTTGAGCATGTGCCAAGGTTAGAGGGTTAAGTCTATATGCATGTTGCTTAATTGGAACAGCATTTTCAATATCTACATTATGCAAAATTAGATTAATACTTCCCAGCAAATTTCCAATTATTACCCCACGTGATAGCAATAACTCTTTCAGGTCATTTCGATTTTCCTCTGGAAGGTAACTCAATAATTTATCCCAATTTTTGAAGACTTCCTCATTGTCCAATTTAATGTGAGAAATGTCCAATTCAGAATCCTCTGAACTTGGTTCTACACTCTTTGTTGTAACCAGAACCACAAGCTCCTTCTGCTTTCTTTCCTTATCAAAATAACTTTTGAGCATATTTCCATGACACACTCTGTGAGATTTCTTTTTGTTTGTCAAATATTTCACCTCACTCAATTCCCTTTCAATTTGATAAGGTCCACTAAACCTTGCTTTTAAAAAGTCACTTGTCCCTGGAAGTCACACTAACACTTTATCTCCAGTAGCAAATTTGAGAGGTTTGGATTTCTTGTCTGCTGCCTATTTCATTGTATGCTGTTATATTTTAAAATGCTGTTTGTCCAAGATCCCCATTCGATTTAATTGTTCTGTAAAATTTGACACACAGTCCAAATATGTGGTCACAGAATTCTAATTCACCAATTTCTCTTTAATTAATTTTAGTGGTCCTCTCACCTTATGCCCAAAATCTAAATAAAATGGATTGATTTTGGTCGATTCATTTGGTGCATCTCTGATGGCAAAAAGTATAAATGGAATTCCTTTATCCCAATCATCTGGATAGTCATGACCCTTAACATGGTCTTCAATGTCTGATGCCACCTTTCTAGTGCTCTGGATTAGATTAGATTACTTACAGTGTGGAAACAGGCCCTTTGGCCCAACAAGTCCACACCTAATTGAAGCCCAACCCACCCAGACCCATTCCCTTACATTTACCCCTGCCCCAAACACTACGGCAATTTAGCATGGCCAATTCACCTAACCTGCACATTTTTGGACTGTGGGAGAAAACTGGAGCAC
The DNA here is from genome assembly GCF_037043375.1 of Chiloscyllium plagiosum. NCBI lineage: Eukaryota > Metazoa > Chordata > Chondrichthyes > Orectolobiformes > Hemiscylliidae > Chiloscyllium > Chiloscyllium plagiosum. The sequence continues at coordinate 34,755,714 of NW_028270180.1, forward strand.
CTGGAGGAAACCCACGCAGACACGGGGAGAATGTGCAAACTCCACATAGTCAGTTGTCTGAGGCGGGAATTGAACCGGGGCCTCTGGCGCTGTGAGGCAGCAGTGCTAACCACTGTGCCACCGTGCCGCCCACTGGATGGTATGCAGTGGATTTGAAATTGTTTTATTCCTAAGCTGTCTATAACTTCCTTGAATAATAAAGTTTGACCCTTGATCTGATTAAATCTCTGTGAGTAGTCTATACCTAGCTAAAAAAAGTAACTCTTCTACAATCCTTTTAGCTGTGATTTTGCGTAATAGTATGGCCTCTGGAAATCTAATGGACACATTACTAACAATAACTGATTTCCACTTCTTTGTTTATGTAGGGGTCCTATGCAGTCAATTAAGATTCAAATGCAGGAATGGATATTAAAGGTGCAGGTTTTATTACAGCCTGCATTTTTCCAATTGCCTGATATGTATGACATGTCTGACAAAATTCAACTACAGCCTTATGCAGTCCAGGCCAGTAAAAAGCTTTTTGTATTTTAGCTTGAGTTTTTCTTACCCCTAAATGACCTCTTACTGGTAGTTCATGCGCGACCCACAAAACCTCCTTTCTATAACCCAGTGGTAATATGACTTGATGAACTTCTGCCCATTTCTCAGCTGCCTGAATATGTGATGGTCTCCATTTCCTCATGAAGACATCATTTTCAAGATAGTAGCACTCAGGGATACACTCAGATTCCTTTTCCATATATGCTTTCTGATACAATTATATTGGTTTTTCATCTTTCTGTTGTAAATCAGTTAATTTCTTAGAGCTAAAGATATCCACATTGCCCTCGACCTGTCCCTGTATTGCCTCAAACATTTGATCAAATATGGTTTCTGATAATTCTACTTCAACTTTCTTATCTGTATTTTTGATTTCTTCTCCTGTTTCAACTATCGACTTTGTGACCTTGTTTACCACACAGGCTGGAAAAATCACAGGATATACTTCCTGTAATATCTCCTGTAATATACTTGCCTGATTTTCTGTTAGCTTTTCACCCATAGTTGACAGCACTCCTAGCTGTGAGCCAGCTGTATCATTAGCAAAGACAAATTGTATTCCTGGAGGTGAGAGTTTTTCCAGTAGTCCTACTACTACTTTTCCACTTTTCACTGGATAGTCTAACACTCTATATAATTGAGCACTTCTAGTCTCACCATGAATTCCATGTACTTTCACTTTTTCTGGCAGTAGTCCTTCTGAGTCACATATCTCCTCATCTTTCAACATCAAAGATTCACATGGCCCTGTGTCTCTTAAAACTGTAATTTCTTTACCTGCTTCTCCTGGCCTATGCAAGAAAACCTTACCTTTGCACGTAAATGATTTATGAAGATCTGGTACTTTTAACCAACCTTCAACCAGATTGTACATTCTGGTGCAGAATTTTAGCCTCCACTGTGCATTTCTTTACCACTCCAACAAAATTCACTGGCTTATCCTATTTTACTGCATCTGTCTTTCCAGTGCTTTTCCTAACCCAGCAACACTGTGATTTCCTGTGCCCTACTTTGTTGCAGTGAAAACACCAGAGCTTTTCACTTCTTTTTTCCTATCATGGGTTTCCTTTTTACCCTGTGATCAGTTATCCTTATGCTTTTCACCGAGACCTGTCATTCCCTTACCACGTGAGGATTTTTCTTTTCCCCAATTTCTATCCCTCACAGTTGAAATTGATGTTTGAAGTCAAACTTTGATTTATGAACTAACTCTGGATGAGCTGTGGGTTTACATAGGGTCTTAGCGGGGAGGCTTACGAGGAGATTCAGGAGGATAAAAAAAATGTGGGCAGCACAGTAGCACAGTGGTTAGTACTGCTGCCTCACAGCACCAGAGACCTAGGTTCAATTCCCGCCTCAGGCAACTGTCTGTGTGGAGTTTGCATATTCTCCCCGTATCTGTTTCCACACTGTAAGTAATCTAATCATAATCATCAGCCATTTCAGTTGCCAACCTTGCTGTTTTAACTCTCAGCTCTTCCACATGCATTCTCACCACTTCAGGAAGTGAAATTGGTCTTTCTAAGAGCATCATATGTTTGATCTACTTTTAATGCCCTCATCCATGTATAAAAATTACATTGTTTGATCCTTTCAAACTCAATTTATGCTTGACCAGGGTCCATTCTTAGATTCCTGAAATGTTGCCTGCAGGCTTCTGCACAGGTTGTGTGCACTTAAGATGGCTTTCTTCACCTCGTCATACTCCCCAGATACCTCCTCTGAGAGTGATGTAAATACCTCACTAGCTCTACCTACCAACTTTGTTTGGATCAACAAACCCACATGGTCACTGGCCACTCGATTTGTTAGCCACCTTCTCAAACAAGATGAAAAAATGCTTCTACATCCTTCTCATCACATTTATGTAATGCTTGAATATATTTAAACAACTCCCCACTAGGCCTTTGGCTACGACGGGTTTGCTCATCCTCACTATTTTGCTCACTAAGCTTACCTTCTGCCTTCACCTCCCTCCATTTAAGCCAGCTTTCCAGTCTAAGTGCCAATTTCTGAATTTCAAACTCTCTTTCTCCCATTCTTCTCTCTCCTTTACTTTTTGTTCTGCTAAAATGATTGCCACAGAGTGATAGGGATGTACAGCATGGAAACAGACCCTTCGGTCCAACCTGTCCATGCCGAACAGATATCCCAACCCAATCTAGTCCCATCTGCCAGCACCCGGCCCATATCCCTCCAGACCCTTCTTATTGATATACGCATCCAAATGCCTTTCAAATGTTGCAATTGTACCAACCACCACCACTTCCTCTGGCAGCTCATTCCATACACGTACCACCCTCTGTGTGAAAAAAATTGTCCCTTAGGTCTCCTTTATATCTTTTCCCTCTCACCCTAAACCTAGTTTGGACTCCCACACCCCAGGGAAAAGACTTTGTCTATTTATCCTATCCATGCCCAAAATAATTTTGTAAACCTCTATAAGGTCACCCCCTCAGCCTCTGATGCTCCAGAGAAAATAGCCCCAGCCTGTTCAGCCTCTCCCTATAGCTCAAATTCTCCAACCCTACCAACATCCTTGTAAATCTTTTCTGAACCCTTTCAAGTTTCACAACATCTTTCCGTTAGGAAGAAGATCAGAATTGCAATAATCCATCAGTTCCTTAACCAATGTCCTGTTCAGCCGCAACATAACCTCCCAACTCCTGTACTCAATACTCTGACCAATAAAGGAAAGCATACCAAATACCTTCTTCACTATCCTATCTACCTGCGACTCCACTTTCAAGAAGCTATGAACTTGCACTCTAAGGTCTCTTTGTTCAGCAACACTTCCTCGGACCTTACCATTAAGTGTATAAGTCTTGATAAGATTTATTTTCCCAAAATGTAGCACCTCGCATTTATCTGAATTAAACTCCATCTGCCACTTCTCAGCACATTGGCCCATCTGATCAAGACCCTGATCTGAGGTAATCTGATGGAAACTTCTTCGCTGTCCACCACACCTCAAACTTTGGTGTCATCTGCAAACTTATTAACTGTACCTCTTATACTCGCATCCAAATCATTTATATAAATGACGAAAAGGACCCAGCACCGATCCTTGTGGCACTCCACTGGTCACAGGCCTCCAGTCTGAAAAACAACCCTCCACACCACCCTCTGTCTCCTACCTTTGTGCCAATTCTGTATCCAAATGGCTAGTTCTCCCTGTATTCCGTGAGATCTAACCTTGCTAACCAGTCTCCCATTGGGAACCTTGTCGAACACCTTACTGAAGTCCATATAGATCACATCTACCGCTCTGCCCTTATCAATCCTCTTTGTTACTTCTTCAAAAAACTCAATCAAGTTTGTGAGACATGATTTCCCATGCACAAAGCCATGTTGACTATCCCTAATCAGTCCTTGCCTTTCCAAATACATGTACATCCTGTCCCTCAGGATTCCCTTCAACAACTTGCCCACCACCAACGTCAGGCTCACCGTTCTATAGTTCCCTGGCTTGTCCTTACCACCCCTCTTAAACAGTGGCACCACGTTAGCCAACCTCCAGTCTTCCGGCACCTCACCTGTGACTATTGATGATACAAATATCTCAGCAGAAGGCCCAGCAATCAGTTCCCTAGCTTCCCACAAAGTTCGAGGGTACACCTGATCAGGTCCTGGGGATTTATCCACCTTTATGCTTTTCAAGACGTCCAGCACTTTCTCCTCTGTAATCTGGACATTTTGCAAGATGTCACCATCTATTTCCTTACATTCTATATGCTTTTCCACAGTAAATACTGATGCAAGATACTCATTTAGTATCTCCCCCATTTTCTGCGGCTCCACACAAAGGCCGCCCTGCTGATCTTTGAGGGGCCCTATTCTTTCCCTTGTTACCCTTTTGTCCTTAATAAAAACCCTTTGAATTCTCCTTAATTCTATTTGCCAAAGCTATTTCATGTCCTCTTTTTGCCCTCCTGATTTCCTTCTTAAGTATACTCCTACTACCTTTATAGTCTCCTAAGCATTCACTCGATCTATCCTGTCTATACCTGACATATGCTTCCTTCTTTTTCTTCACCAAACCCTCAATTTCTTTAGTCATCCACCATTCCCTACACCTACCAGCCTATCCTTTCACCCTAACAGGAATATACTTTCTCTGGATTCTTGTTATCTCATTTCTGAAGGCTTCCCATTTTCCAGCCACCCCTTTACCTGTGAACATCTGCCCCCAATCAGCTTTCGAAAGTTCTTGCCTAATACTGTCAAAATTGGCCTTTCTCCAATTTAGAACTTCAACTTTTAGATCTGGTCTATCCTTTTCCATCACTATTTTAAATCTAATAGAATTATGGTTGCTGGCCCTAAACTGCTCCCCCACTGACACCTCAGTCACTTGCCCTGTCTTATTTTCCAAGAGTAGGTCAAGTTTTGCACATTCTCGGGTAGGTGCATCCACATTCTGAATCAGAAAATTTTCTTGTACACACTTAACAAATTCCTCTCTATCTAAATCCTTAACACTATGGCAGTCCCAGTTTATGTCTGGAAAGTTAAAATCCCCTACCATAACCACCCTATATTTGCTCTGCTTTTAATTCTTACTGTTCCAAGTCTTTTTCTCTTTCTTTTGCCTCTAACTCAAGTTGCTTCACTTTCACTTGAATTTTAGCCAATTCCAAAGATTCTGATGGCGTTTCCAGCAAATTTAAATGCCAAGCTGTTGCTGTAATCATCTCTCCTTTTCTCATGGATAAAGGTAACTCAAATTCCAGCGTCTGCCAATTCCAGCAGCTTTGCTTTGTTCACCTTTAGTAAAGCCCCCCCAAGTCACTTTTCCACCCCCCGAAAACTCTTTGTGACCAAAAAGCCATTACTACCCCAAGCACTGCTTAAACCAACCAAATTCAACACCTGGAACAAAAGACACTAACACCATACCCTCGCCGCCTTTGATCCCAAATTGGAACTATAGAACAAATTCTGGAGGGCACCCAATCTGTTCTGGACCAGGCCAGACTCCTCAAAATATTTTAAGAAAGTAGTTCAGACCCAAACTTTTATTTTTTAAAGGCAAACATAGAGTGGCTTTTCCGGGAGTAATGTGGCTGGTCAAAGTACCCAGCTGAAAATGTGTTGCTGGAAAAGCGCAGCAGGTCAGGCAGCATCCAGGGAACAGGAGAATCGACGTTTCGGGCATAAGCCCTTCTTATGCCCGAAACGTCGATTCTCCTGTTCCCTGGATGCTACCTGACCTGCTGTGCTTTTCCAGCAACACATTTTCAGCTCTGATCTCCAGCATCTGCAGACCTCACTTTCTCCTCAAAGTACCCAGCTTCAAGCAAAACAGAATGTACTTACACACTATGGTTGGAACATGAACAAAAGTAAACTGAATTTAGAATAACTTAACTATATGAAAAGCACAAATTTCAAGTTAGATATTGTAGCATGTATCACAATATTATGGGATAATGAAATAATAGCAAAATCTGAGAATGCTGGAAATCTGAAATAAAAATGAAGTGCTGGAGAAACTCAGGCTTTGTCACATCTATGGAGAGAGAAAGACTTAACATTTTGGTCTGATGTAACACTTCTTCTCCAAAGAAGTCATATTGGACTGAAAATGTCAACTTTATTTCTCTCTCCACAGATGCTGCCAAACCTTCTAAGTTTCTAAAGCACTTTTGGCTTTTATTAAACAGTGAGTCTTGGTTGACATAACACTGCTTACAGCCGACAGAGGTTAACTTAATGGTCCAAGGCATGCACTTAATGTTAAAATTATGCTAAAGGAAATTTTCCAACATTAGGGATATAAAATACTACAAAATCTATATGTATCTCACAAGCAGAAATTCTCATTTCTAAGTAGAAAGAATCTTTTATTTCTAAGTTGAAATTACTCAGAGGGTACTGGCAGGTACCTTTATTTGAAAGAGCGAAGACATTTTCAGCTTTTGTGACACCAAACTGACCAAACCAATTTAAAGTCATGCCATTTGTTATGAAAAATGCACCAGCCACATTTCAAAGACCATCCAAGAAAGTCATTTTGAAAAAGTCTATAGCCTCAAAACTTGTCTTTAAACATTTAGACTAAAATGTAATGCTGAACTGTAGAACACATTTACTGCAATAGAAAATAGACAGGCAGGAAGGCTCAGAAAAAGGGGGGAACTTAAAGAATGCTCACCAAGTGATAACAGAATGCTGTAAGGCAATTAAGAACATTTGCCTTAGCATCGGTGACTCTGTGTGAATAGGACACCAAGTGATAACATTCACAGCCGTTGCCTTGTGAAATTAATGACAGATTTCTAATCTGACTCTGAAACAAAACTTGGTACTATCAAAAGCTTTGTAATTAATGGATGGATCTTGTCCACTATAATGGATTCTTACTACCCCTTGCAAGCGGGGCAGACACAGTGAGAAAAAAAAACATTTGCTGATTGAGAGTTCAAAAGGACACTAGAGAGGGAGACCATTTTAGTGCTGAGGCTGTTGGTGCCAGTATAAAATGAACTCTTAGTGCTTACTTGCTATGGATTGAATTTAATTGCATTTTGAGACTTTTTAATGATTCTGAGCAGCCATTACTGGTTATGACATGCAAACTCTACAAGAGGTAATATTGATAAGGCTTTAACTTACTTGCTGTTTTTACTGTGTTGCTGGAAAAGCACAGCAGGTCAGGCAGCATCCAAGGAGCAGGAGAATCGACGTTTCGGTCATGAGCCCTTCTTCAGGCTAAGATAAAAGGTAGGGAGGAGGGACTTGGGGGAGGGGCATTGGAAATGCGATAGGTGGAGGGAGGTCAAGGTGAGGGTGATTGGCCGGAGTGGGGGTGGGGGCGGAAAGGTCAGGAAGAGGATTGCAGGTTAGGAAGGCGGTGCTGAGTTTGAGGGATTTGACTGAGACAAGGTGGGGGGAGGGGAAATGAGGAAACTGGAGAAATCTGAGTTCATCCCTTGTGGTTGGAGGGTTCCTAGGCGGAAGATGAGGCATTCTTCCTCCAACCATCGTGTTTCTATGATCTGGCGATGGAGGAGTCCAAGGACCTGCATGTCCTTGGTGGAGTGGGAGGGGGAGTTGAAGTGTTGAGCCACGGGGTGGTTGGGTTGGTTGGTCCGGGTGTCCCAGAGGTGTTCTCTGAAACGTTCCGCAAGTAGGCGGCCTGTCTCCCCAATATAGAGGAGGCCACATCAGGTGCAGCGGATGCAATAAATGATGTGTGTGGAGGTGCAGGTGAATTTGTGGCGGACATGGAAGGATCCCTTGGGGCCTTGGAGGGAAGTAAAGGGGGAGGTGTGGGCGCAGGTTTTGCATTTCTTGCGGTTGCAGGGGATGGTGCCGGGAGTGGAGGTTGGGTTGGTGGGGAGTGTGGACCTGACGAGGGTGTCACGGAGGGAGTGGTCTTTTCGGAACGCTGATAGGGGAGGGGAGGGAAATATATCCCTGATGGTGGGGTCCGTTTGGAGGTGGCGGAAATGACGACGGATGATACGCTGTATATGGAGGTTGGTGGGGTGGTAGGTGAGCATCTGTGGGGTTCTGTCCAACACCTTCCACCCTGACCTCAAATTCACCTGGACCGTCTCAGACTCCTCCCTCCCCTTCCTAGACCTTTCCATTTCTATCTCGGGCGACCGAATCAACACGGACATTTCCTATAAACCGACCGACTCCCACAGCTACCTAGACTACACCTCCTCCCACCCTGCCCCCTGTAAAAACGCCATCCCATATTCCCAATTCCTTTGTCTCCGCCGCATCTGCTCCCAGGAAGACCAGTTCCAATACCGTACAACCCAGATGGCCTCCTTCTTCAAAGACCGCAATTTCCCCCGAAACGTGATCGAAGATGCCCTCCACCGCATCTCCTTCACTTCCCGCTCCTTCGCCCTTGAGCCCCGCCCCTCCAACTGCCACCAGGACAGAACCCCACAGGTCCTCACCTACCACCCCACCAACCTCCATATACAGCGTATCATCCGCCGTCATTTCCGCCACCTCCAAACGGACCCCACCACCAGGGATATACTTCCCTCTCCTCCCCTATCAGCGGTCCGAAAAGACCACTCCCTCCGTGACACCCTCGTCAGGTCCACACACCCCACCAACCCAACCTCCACTCCCGGCACCTTCCCCTGCAACCGCAAGAAATGCAAAACGTGTGCCCACACCTCCCCCCTTACTTCCCTCCAAGGCCTCAAGGGATCCTTCCATATTCACAAATTCACCTGCACATCATTTATTGCATCCGCTGCACCCGATGTGGCCTCCTCTATATTGGGGAGACAGGCCGCCTACTTGCGGAACGTTTCAGAGAACACCTCTGGGACACCCGGACCAACCAACCCAACCACCCCATGGCTCAACACTTCAACTCCCCCTCCCACTTCACCAAGGACGTGCAGGTCCTTGGACTCCTCCATCGCCAGACCATAGCAACATGACGGTTGGAGGAAGAACGCCTCATCTTCCGCCTAGGAACCCTCCAACCACAATGGATGAACTCAGATTTCTCCAGTTTCCTCATTTCCCCTCCCCCCACCTTGTCTCAGTCAAATCCCACGAACTCAGCATCACCTTCCTAGCCTGCAATCCTCTTCCTGACCTCTCCGGCCTATCAACCTCACCTTGACCTCCCTCCACATATCGCATTTCCAACGCCCCTCCTCCCTACCTTTTATCTTAGCCTGCTGGACACACTTTCCTCATTCCTGAAGAAGGGCTCATGCCCGAAACGTCGATCCTCCTGTTCCTTGGATGCTGCCTGACCTGCTGCGCTTTTCCAGCAACACATTTTCAGCTCTGATCTCCAGCATCTGCAGTCCTCACTTTCTCCTTGCTGTTTTTACTGACAATGACTGCCCCACTGTGAATTCTAACTAATCAGATCTTATGTCTTATTTGAATTTGAATCACAAACTTGACAAGAAAGCATGTTTAATTTGAGACTAATATATCATTTTGAATACAATCTTGCAGTAACATTTCAGCCTTAGGTACAGAATGATTCTGTTCTTAAGATAAAAAGCAGGAACCTGCTCCCAGCTTAAAATTATTCTAAACCGAACATTGAAGAGATTCTGACACAATCTGTCGGGTAGCCATTTTATAGTCAAAAGTTTGCCCTCCTTGCTAAGAAGCCATTTCATATAACAATTGTATCAGACATGCGAGCTGTGCAAGGTTACCTTATGGACTCTCCAATGAGCTCAGACTAGTACCTCGTTATGACAGAAGCTTATCTCGCTAGCAGGCGCTTAACTCAGATGAGTATGTTTTTCCCACATGATGGATAGCTCAAGGCCTGTAGGAGTGATCAGTCAAGCGCACAAGGATCTGTCAATTAGCTTTTCTTCCTTACGAATTATTGTCTTTCACTGTTATCCGCCTAATTAAGAACATGCAATTTAAATAAAAAACTTTTGTATAAAGGTAGCCACTTTGTATCAGTACATTGGAGCAGCCTGCTGGGGCACTTGAAGATCTGCTACTCTACTCTTCTAGGTATTTAGAAATTAGTTTAGCTTATAGGTATCAGTGTTATGTTGTAACAGTGATGCTATTAGTGAATAAAGGAGATGACTAAAATTAAACTAAACTGTCTGTAAGAGGTTTTTATTCCAGACTTCCAAACAATACGATCTCTGAGACGAACCGAGAGAGGCTTTACAGGTCTGAGTCCACAAGGGATTCCCTGGGCCGTCTCAAATCTCCATTTTAACAATTTCTGAATTACCAATTATGTGGTCTACATCGACAACCTGGTGATTTTGTCATACATGGAAGGAACATTTGCAGAATCAATTGGAATTGATCGATTGACTTCGGGAAGCAGGCTCGGTGATCAACCTGGCTAAGAGTGTTTGCAAAAGGCCAGGTCAGCTTCCTGGGATATGATATTAAACTTGGAGAGATGGCCTCACAGAATCTGAAGTCAAAGGTTGTTGGGGAGTTTCTCGTTCTATCGATGAAGTCGGCAGTGCTATGATTTCTGGGATACAGTGGGTTTTATCGGAAGTCGGTACCAAATTTTAGCAGTGTGATTGCTCCACTACTGAGTTCCTGAAGAAGGATAGAAAATTTCAGTGGACGGCAGACTCTTTGACAGCCTGAAAGTTGTGTTAACCACTGCTCAGTGTTAGCCACACCTAATTATGCAAAGCTATTCAAGGTGGCTATTGATGCGAGTGATGTGGGGGTTGATGCTGTACTCTTACAAGAAGTCAAAGAGTCAATAGAAAGACCGATTGGGTATTTTCCCAGAAAGTTGAATACTCATCAAATATTCCGTGGTTAGGAAAGAAACCTTGACCTTGGTGTTGGAGTTACAACAGTTCAACATTTAGACAGCCAGTAATGTGTCTGAGATAATTGTACATCCTGATCGTAACCCATTAACTTTTTTTGAGAAATTTAAGGACAAACATTCCAGCCTGTTTAGATGGAGCTCATTGTTGCAGCCATTCAATTTAAAAACTACACATATGGCAAGACTAGCTAACAGAATTGCTCAAGAGTTGTTGTGATTGATGAAGAAAGATGGAGATGTTCGGCAGCAGAAGCAAACAAATTGAAATAGATTGTGGTAGTGAATGTTTGCATGTTTAAGAGTCAATGCAATGTAACGGACTAATAGAGTAAGACTAAGGGTATTTTTAAAAAATGAAGCCATCTTTGTATAATTGATAGTTCATTTCTTTCAAAGGGTGGGGGGAGGGGAGGTGTGACAATGCTGTGAATTTAGCAAGTTATTTTGTCCTGGTTTTTTTGAAGTGAGGTTGTAAGGCAGTGGCACCGAGCAGTCTAGCAGAACCACAAGAGTAAACAGCCTGGAGGCTTTGGGTTATTTTTAAAAACAGCCTGAACAGCTGTGGCCAGCTCTCACAGATCAGGATTTCTGGGTTTTTAGGTTTAACTTAAAGCAGATGCTATTGGGGTCTCAACACAATTTGAAGCTTCAGTGAATGTCTCCTGGTTGCTACTCTCTCTGAATTTTCCTTTTCGCCATGGAGTGTGTTTATAGGATGTTACTATATTGGAACAGTTAATCAGTAATAGTTATTATATTTATTATTTTGTTAAGTTTTCCAATAGAGTTAAATTATTCTAACTTACTCTTTCTTTAGTTTATTATACCTGCAGTGTTTAAACAAATTATGTTTTGCGTAACATTAAATAGTTTGACTAGCTGCATTGCATCTGGAACAGACCTTAAAATATTTTGAGGGGGTCTGGTCTGGTCCATAACAAATTTTGGGCTCTTATCTCAAAGTTCAGTTTGGGTTTAAGATTGTTAGAATCAAAGGAAATTGATAGTGTCTTTTATTTAGGGTAATAAATTTGGTTGGTTTAAACAGGATGTCCCTTGTCTCTACATTGGTGAGACCAAACGTAGACTAGGTGATCATTTTGCCAAGCATCTTCACCTGGCCCGAAAAGGCGAGCCTGACCTCCCAGTCACTACCCATTTCATTTCCCCCTCCCACTCCAACATATCCATCTTTGACCTCCTCCATGACCACAGTGAATCAGACCGCAAATTGGAGGAACACCATGTTATCTTCCACCCGGGCAGCCTACGGCGCAGAGGACTTAGCATTGAGTTCTCTAATTTCAAATAACCTTCCCACCCATCCCCTGGCTCCGTTCCATTCCTTCCTTCCTTTCAGCTACCAACCGGATTCATCTCTCCCATCGACCAACTAGGTCGTACCCACTATCTGTGTCCACCTGTCACTACTTCACCATTCTGCTACTCTCCCCACCCCACCCCTCTCTCTCTTTATCTGCAGCTCCCCCTACCCCTATATCTAGTCCTGAAGAAGGGTTAATAGCTGAAGCATTGACTTCTCCACCTTCTGATGCTAGCTGGCTTGCTGTGTTCTTCAAGCCTTCTGTTTGCCTACAGCTTTAAAGTTACTATTTTCTTTGATTTCATGCAAAATCAGCAGGAATAATGAACTTACAAAGGCTGTGAAGCTATGTTTGAAAATGACAACATATTACTCTCTGACACTCTCACCAATTGTTTTTCATTTACTCCGTAATGCATTTGAGGTTACAGTGTGCAGGGTCCTTTGCACTCAGTGTTTGTCCAAAAGGAATTGTTAATTGATACATTGCCTAATGTTCTGAGATGAAGGAACAATAAAGGCATGAGTTCCTGAACCTGCCCTTGCCCTCATGGTCCCATGTGGCAAACTGATTCACTTATTACACAGCATTTCAAGAATTCTAGTAGTTTACTGTTGTACTTTATCATACTACCATCATGTGTTTACCATGGCAGGAATTCCTGAGGCATGCAGAGAAGCAACATCAGAGCTGGAAATTTCTCCACTTAACACTTTTTTTTCACCAAGTGTTGACAATGTCCCCCAGGATAAGTAAATCACCAAGATTTTCTATCACTTCTCTAAATCCTAATTATTCCTGGTCACAATAATGGTCTCCATGCCCCAGTTAACTATGGTCATACCTAGGTTGTTTCAGGTTCAGGAACTCACTAATGTATGCACTATTCAAAGCCTATAGAAACTCTTCTTGACCTGAACACCTCCATCAGACCTGAGGCCCTGGTAGCACAGTGGCACAGTGGTTAGCACTGCTGCCTCACAGTGCCGGGGGTTCAATTCCCGCCTCAGGCGACTGACTGTGTGGAGTTTGCACGTTCTCCCCGTGTCTGCGTGGGTTTGCTCCGGTTTCGTCCCACAGTCCAAAGATGTGCAGGTTAGGTGAATTGACCATGCTAAATTGCCCGTAGTGTTAGGTAAGGGGTAAATGTAGGGGTATGGGTGGGTTGCGCTTCGGCGGGTCGGTGTGGACTTGTTGGGCCGAAGGGCCTGTTTCCACACTGTAAAGTAATCTAATCTAATCACTGTCCTGGTTCCAGGTTCTCACATGGCCCCAGACTCGAAATATCTGCATACATCCTGGTTCGAGCTGGGTTCCCAAAAGGTCAAGGGATGTTCAGAGCCAGGCTGTTCCTAGACCATTTACAACATGATCTCAACTATCTCAAAAGCCATGTTACCTCTATCAGACCTGGAACCTCTTGTTCTTCAACTCTATCCTGTCACCAACTTCCCTGGGAGCCCTACTAACCCTGATTGTCATACACCTCCAATGTGTAATGATTGCCCCCTGGTAACGCCCTCCTCCCCCTGCTAGTTACCCCTGCTCCCAAAGTCCTCCTGGCCTTGTCACTCTGTGGTTACCTCCAACAACCCATGATTAAGCACCCTCATGTTCCTTGTTATTACATCCCCCCCCCCCAAGCCCAGTTACTCTGTGTTGACATTCAATCTCCCAGGCATTGTGAGGTCATTGTCACCCCCCCATGTCGCCATGGAAACAGGAGGTGAGGTGGGTGCATTGTGACGGGGGGGAACTAGTTGCCATGGAGAGGGGCAGCCGTTACTGAGGCGGCGGCCACTCGACAGGCACCATCGCCCCAGCTGATAGCTAGGCGGGGAGTGAGAGGGGGGGGGGGTTAAAGGACTCGAAGCATAAGTTACCCCTCCTCCTCCTCCTCCTCACGATCCATCCCTAGCTCCTTTTCACACTGCCGTTCCCCCCCTCCTGAGTACCCGAGGCCCAGCGGCGGCGGCTGGAGGTGCGCACTGCGACTCGGCCCGGAAGATGGCGGCTTGAGAGGGAAGAAAGCGGCCCCGCTGGCAGACAGTTCCGCATCGGCCTCCGCCCCTTCCTCCAGCCGGCCCACCCTCCCCCGGCAGTGACTCCCGACAGACAGAGAGAGCAGCAGCACCGCTTTCCCCTCCCCCCTCTCTCTCCTGGCCTGGGCCTCGCCTCGGCCTCAGGCCCCGCCGACATGGAGTGCCCCCACTTGGCGAGCAGCGTCTGTATCGTGCCCGACTCCACCAGGTTCCCGAGCGGCTCGCCGTCCTCCTGGTGTTGTGCCGGTGAGTGCCGCACGGTTCCGCTCTCTGCACAACTTGACCGCACTTTATCAATAGCTCTCCCTGTTCTGTGTGTCTGTGTGTGAAAGAGCAGCTGGCTTTTACCCCACCCCTGTGCTCGTCGCCCGGTTTTCAAACCACCAGAAACACCAGCCCACAACAGGCTGCCGTGTAGGCCTGGGCTGCATAGGGTGGGAGGGAGGGAAAGGAATTGTGAAGCTGGATTGAGTTTCTTTGTCAGGGAGGTAGGGGATTGTGAAACTGATTTTTTAACAGTTTACCTTTGAGGTGAATCTCAGACCGGAGCTCTCATTGGAAGGACCAGTTTGTCTTGAACTTGTGAGCACCTCGAAATGTTCTTCTGCATCAATCTGACATGTTCCTCAGCAAATTGGAGAGGATTGGATTGAAACTAGCTCGAAGTTGTATTTAAGATGGGCGATTTTGTTTTGAAACATGAATGAGCTGAGCCAATGTGTATTTTATAAAGTTAACCCTACAATCTTTGCCACGTCCTATATCAATACAGCCTAGATTGAGCGGCAAATATTTAATTTCCCGTTTATCCCGGACATGGAAGATTTATTTTACAAAACAATAAACTGAACCAGTTCGACTTCTGAATGACTTCCTTTGTGGAAAGCATTTGGTACTGTTTTAGAGTCGGAGCAGACTGGCTTTCCTTAGCTAAAATGTTAGGCCTTTTGTTTCCATTGTCTGAGCCGCCCAGTGCAATGTCCGTAAGGAACTTGTTCTCAAGACCTGCTTTGGTTTTAATAGGGAATCGCCCCCGTGAATTGTATTCTTTGTTTGAAAACTGGCACAACAGGCTGCATACAGCTCAGACAACCTTGGACATGGAATTCTATGCGATGATAAAACTCTGGAGACAGGATGGGTTTGTGATCTAATCGCCCCAGCAAGGGGATAAGAAATACAATGGGATTTTCAATTTAAGTGACGTGAAGTATTTTCTATGATAATTGTTAGCAGCTTTAAACGCTGAAACGTTTTTTTTCTTAACATTTTCTTGTCTGCTATGTATGACGAATACTGGTGATGCAGATAGTACTATAAAATAGTTTTAAAACTCAATCTTTTATCATTGTAATTGTTGTGCCTTTGTAAATCTGATATGACAGCACAAATCTGAAAATTTCAGACATTCTAAGAGACAGCTTTATTTTGTCTGTTATGCTAGTGTGCAAAATTTCTGAAAGTAATTTCAGGTTTGTGGGACTTCATCTAAACTGTAATTGAATGAATGTTTCAAGATGAGATCTGAGTGTTGAGCTACCGGTTTACAGTTGCACACTATGGAAATAAGGAACACAGAGTCATAGGCCCAACTCGTCCGTCCCATTTGCCAACACTTGGCCCATATCGCTCTAAACCTTTCCTATGCATATACCCATTCAGATGCCTTTTAAATGTTGTAATTGTACCAGCCTCCATCACATTACTCTGGCAGCTCATTCCATATACGCACCACCCTTTGCGTGAAAAAGTTGCCCATTGGGCTCTTTTTTAAATCTTGCCCCTCTCACCATAAACCTATGCCCTCTAGTTCTGGATTTCCCCATCTCAGGAAAAAGACCTTGTCTATTTATCCTGTACATGTCCCTCATGATTTTATAAACCTCTCCAATGTTACCCCTCAGCCTTCGTGCTCCAGGGAAAATAGCCCCAGCCTGTTCAGCCTCTCCCTGTAGCTCAAATCCTTCAACCCTTGCAGCATCCTTGTAAATCTTTTCTGAATCCCATCTTTCACACCATCTTTCCAATAGGAAGGAGACCAGAATTGCACGCAATATTCCAAAAGTGGCCTAACCAATGTCCTGTATAGCCTCAGCAAGACCTCCCAATTCCTATACTTAATGCTCTGACCAATAAAGGAAAGCATACCAAACACTGCCTTCACTATCCTACCTACTCGTGACTCCACTTTCAAGGAACGATGAACCTGCATTCCAAGGTCTCTTTGTTCAGCAGCATTCCACAGGACCTTACCTTTAAATGTCAAAGTCCTGCTCTAATTTGAAAATGCAGCACCTCTGATTTATCTAAATTGAACCCCATCTGCAAACCTCAGTCCCCTCAGCCCATTGGCCCATCTGATCAAGATCTTGTACTCTGTGGTAACCTTCTTTGCTTACTGAGTTTTGAGAAGATTTGATGCTCAGGTTGAGGTTCTGGATGTAGGTTTGCTTGCTACACTGGAAGGTTCATTTCCAGACGTTGCGTCACCCTGTTAGGTAACCTCTTGAGTGGGCCTCTGGGCGAAACACTGCTGATAAACATATGAATGGAAAGCAGGAGTTGAGTTTCTTTGGGTTGGTGATGTTATTTCCTGTTCTTTTTCTCAGGGGTGGTAGATGGGGCCCAAGTCAATGTGTTTGTTGATAGAGCTTCGGTTAGAATGCCATGCTTCTAGGAATTCTCATGCATGTCTCTGTTTGGCTTGTCCTAGAATGGATGTATTGTCCCAGTCGAAGTGGTGTCCTTCCTTATCGGTATGTGAGGATACTAGAGAGAGAGGGTCATGTTGTTTTGTGGCTAGTTGATGTTCATGTATCCTGGGATAACGCATCCTTCCTAGGACAAGCCAAACAGAGACATACGTGAAAATTCCTAGAGTTCCGGTTAGAATGCATGCTTCTATCAACAAATACATAGAGTTTGAAGCCACCCTCTGATGAAAAGAACAGGAAATGACGTCACTAACCCAAAGAAACCCAAACATATAAATAGAAGAGGAATTATCAGCAGGCCCCTGAGGTAGGGTGACAATACTTCTGGAAATGAACCTTCCAGCTCAGTGAGCAAACCTACATCCAGAACCTTTTTTGCTGTCCACTGCACCTCCAATTTTGGTGTCATTTGCAAACTTACTAATTATACCTCCTATGTTCATATCCAAATCATTTATATAAATGACGAAAGGCAGTGGACTCAGCACTGATCCTTGTGGGACACTACTGGTCACAGGTCACCTGTCTGAAAAGCAACCCTCCACCATACCCTCTGTCTTCTAGCTTTTGAGTTAGTTCTGTGTCCAAATGGCTAGTTTTCCCTGTATTCCATGAGATCTAACCTTGGTAACCAGTCTACAATGAGGAACCCCTTGCTGAAGTCCATATAGCTCATTCTCCCAGTCTACATTTGGAAAGTTAAGACCCCTATTATTCTTAAAGATAACTGAAGTCCCCTTACAAATTTCTCAGTTTCCCGCAGACTGTTAGTGAGTCTGTAATGTAATTCCAATAAGGTGATCATTCCTTTCTTATTTCTCATTCCTCCCAAATAACTTCCCTAGATGTATTTCCAGGAATTTCCTCCCAAGTAGAGCAGTAATGCTATCCCTTATCAAAAACGCCACTCCCCCTCCTATCTTGCCCCTCTCTCTATCCTTCCTATAGCATTTGTGTCCTGGAAGATGAAGCTGCCAGTCCTGTCCATCCCTGAGCCACGTCTCTGTAATTGCAATGATATCCCAGTCCCATATTCCTTACCATGCCCTGATTTCATCTGCCTTCCCTATTAGGCCTCAAATTAAATGTAGTTTAATTTATCAGTCCTACCTTGTTCTCTGCTTTGTTCCTGCCTGCCCTGATTGTTTGACTCACTCCTTTCCCCAACTGTACCAGTCTCAAATTGATCTTTTCCCTCACTGTTTCCTTGTGTCCCATTCCCCTACCTTACTTGTTTAAATCCTCCCGAGCAGCATGGTGGCTCGGTGGTTAGTACAGATGCCTCATAGTGCCAGGGACCCAGGTTTGATTCCAGCCTTGGGCAACTCTCTGTGTAGAGTTTTCACATTCTCCCTAGAGTGAGTTTCCTCTGGGTGCTCCAGTTTCCTCCAACAATGCAACGATATGCAGGTTAAATGAATTGGCCATGCTAAATTGCCCATAGTGTTCAGGGATGTTTTTGTTAGGGGTAAATGACACCAAAATTGGAGGTGCAGTGGACAGCAAAAAAGGTTCTGGATGTAGGTTTGCTCACTGAGCTGGAAGTAGGGGATTGGATTTGGGTAGAATACTCTTCAGAAGGTCAGTTTGGACTTGTTGGATCAAAGAGCCTGTTTACACATTGTAGGGATTCCATTTTATTAAGAGCAGCTCCAGCAAATCTCCCTGCCAGTATATTAGTCCTCTTCCAATTCAGGTGCCATCCGTCTTTCTTGTACAGGTCGCTTCTACCCCAGAAGAGATTCCAATGATCCAGAAATGTGAACCCTTCTGCCCTGCACCATCTCCTCTATCCTCCTATTCCTACCTTTGCTGGATCGTAGCATTGGGGCTAATCCAGATATTACTACCTTCGAGGACGTCTTTGTTAAATTCCTGCCTAACTTTCTATATTCTCCCTTCAGACTTTCCCATCCTATGTCATTGGTTCCATGTGTACAGTGACCTCCTGCTGGCCCCTCTCCCCCTTGAGAACATTATGCATCCTCTCTGAGATATCCTGGATCCTGGCATCAGGGAGGCAACACACTATTCTGATTTTTTGCTGCTGGCTGCAGAAACACCAGTCTATGCCTCTGAGTAGAGAGACCCCTATCACAATCGGTCAATTGGAACCTTACTTACCCCTCATTACAGTTGAATCAGTCTTGATACCAGAAACTTGGCTGTTTGTGTTACGTTCCCCTGAGAGTCCAAAACCCCCTACATTTCCCAAAACGGCATACTTATTTGAGATGGGAACAGCCACAAAAGACTCCACTACCTGCCTACTCCTCCTACCTTTCCTGGTGTTAACTCATCTACCTGACTGTATCTGCAGCTTTTTCCCCCTTTCTAGAACTGCCCAGCTCTTGTAAATTCCTCATTGTTTCTAACTTCTGCTCCAACCCATCCATGCGATATGATAGGATTTACAACCAAAGACACTTCCTGCAGACATAATCATCAGTAACACGGAAACATACTCTAAACTCCCACATCCTACAGAAAGAGCACATCACTATACTAAGGCCATCTTTGCTCCTTCACAAGCTACAGACCCAAAAAATAGTACCATCTTATTGCTCTAAGGGTTAGAATGTGTTGGATTTTGGAACTATTTTAATGATACAAGTTTATTCTAACCTCAAGTTTAAATGTCTTATGATGTTTTGGAATGGAAATGCAGAGCTGAAATTTCATCCCATTTGGCTTAATTTGGCTTTAATTTTGAATGGTTCCCCTAACACATTTGCTAGCTAACTCATCTGGTAAACCTCACATAAGGACTTAATGAAATTTTGCTCAAAGTAGAATGACAGGACTGATGATTATGGTACTGTTGACTTCAACAGTTCTTCTTGACTGTTAATTAAAGGTGAGTGTGTTGTAATGTAATCCTTAACATTCTAAATGGGTATTTCCCAATAATGTAATGTTACTGTGGTTTCCATGTGGTGTGACACTGTGTCCCTATGATATGACAGTGAATGGGAACAGTAAATTAGGCAGTGGTATCTTCATTTCTGTAGAGTACACCTTTAAGATCACAGAATTGAGATCCATAATTTTGTTCAGCATTTGAAAGACCTCCTGCAGCATAATGTCCATCTCTAGACATTCATTCCATGTGTCATAGATTCAATCAGCATGGGTTGTGGGAGACAGTGGGGCACTCGTCTATACCACTTCTCTAAAAGAGCTCTTCACCCCATTCTTACCCTACCATCATAGCGTTATAGAGTCCCACAGCATAAAGACTGGCCCTTTGGCCTAAACTGGTTCATGCCGACCAAAATGTCCATTCACACTAATCCCATTTCCCTGCACTTCGCCCATATCCTTCTAAACCTTTCCCCGATCCATGTATTTATCCAAATGTCTTTTAAGCGTTAATGTACTCGCCTCAACCACTCTCTCATGCAGCTCATTCCATATGTGTAAAAGAAGTTGTCTGCCAGGTTCCCTTTTATTCTTTTCCCTCTAACCTTAAGCTGATGCCTCTAATCCTCTATTCCCTGACCCTGGGAAAAAGACTCAGTGCATTCGCCCTATCTATGCCTCTCATGACCTTATGCACCTCTATTATGTCCCTCCTCAGTCTCCTACGCTCTAAAGAAAAAAGTCCTAGATTGTCCAACTTCTCCCTATAACTCAGATAATTGAGTCCAGGCAATATCCTTGTAAATTTCTTCTGTACTCTTTCCAGTTTAATAACATCCTTCGTATAACAAGGTGACCAAAATTGAACATAATCCTCCAAGTGCGGCCTCACCAACATCTTGTATAACAGCAACATAACTTCCCAACTTCTATACTGTCTACCTGTGACTCCACGTTCAGAGAACTGTGAACCTGAACTCAAAGATCCCTTTGTTCCACTACACTCCTTAAGGCTCTACCATTCACTATGAAACTCCTACTTGATTTGACTTTCCAAAATGTAAGACATCACACTTAACTATATTAACCTCCATTTGCCATTTCTTGGCCCACTTACCCAGCTAGGAGAAAGTGAGGACTGCAGATGCTGGAGATCAGAGCTGAAAATATATTGCTGGAAAAGCGCAGCAGGTCCAAGGAGCAGGAGAATTGACGTTTCGGGCATGAGCCCTTCTTCCGGAATGAGGAAGGTGTGCCAAGCAGGCTAAGATAAAAGGTAGGGAGGAGGGACATTGGGAATGAGATAGGTGGAAGGAGGTTAAGGTGAGGGTGATAGGCCAGAGTGGGGGTGGGGGCGGAGAGGTCAGGGAGAAGATTGCAGGTTAGGAAAATGGTGCTGAGTTCGAGGGTTGGGACTGAGACAAGGTGGGGGGAGGGGAAATGAGGAAACTGGAGAAATCTGAGTTCATCCCTTGTGGTTGGAGGGTTCCTAGGCTGAAGATGAGGCGCTCTTCCTCCAGCCGTCGTGTTGCTATGGTCTGGCGATGGAGGAGTCCAAGGATCTGCATGTCCTTGGTGGAGTGGGAGGGGGAGTTGAAGTGTTGAGCCACTGGGTGGTTGGGTTGGTTGTTCCAGGTATTCCAGAGGTGTTTTCTGAAATGTTCCGCAAGTAGGCGGCCTGTCTCCCCAATATAGAGGAGGCCACATAGGGTGCAGCGGATTCAGTAAATGGTGTGAGGAGGTGCAGGTGAATTTGTGGCGGATATGAAAGTATCCCTTGGGGCCTTGGAGGGAAGTAAGGGGGGAGGTGTGGGCGCAAGTTTTGCATTTTTTGCGGTTGCAGGGGAAGGTGCCGGGAGTGGAGGTTGAGTTGGTGGGGGGTGTGGACGTGACGAGGGAGTCACGGAGGGAGTGGTCTTTTCGGAACTCTGATAGGGGAGGGGTGGGAAATATATCCCTGGTGATGGGGTCCGTTTGGAGGTGGCGGAAATGATGACGGATGATACGCTGTGTGGGGTGGTAGGTGAGGATCTGTAGGGTTCTGTCCTGGTGGCGATTGGAGGGGCGGGGCTCAAGGGCGGAGGAGCAGGAAGTGGAGGAGATGTGGTGGAGAGCATCGTCGACCATGTCTGGGGGGGGAGAAATTGCGGTCTTTGAAGAAAGAGGCCATCTGGGTTGTTTGTTATTGGAACTGCTCCTCCTGGGAGCAGATGTGGCGGAGACAAAAGAATTGGGAATATGGATGGCGTTTTTACAGGGGGCAGGGTGGGAGGAGGTGTAGTCTAGGTTGCTGTGGGAGTCGGTCGGTTTATAGTAAATGTCCGTGTTGAGTCGGTCGCCCGAGGTAGAAATGAGGAGAGGTGTAGGAAGGGGAGGGAGTAGTCTGAGACGGTCCAGGTAAATTTGAGGTCGGGGTGGAAAGTGTTAGTAAAGTGGAAGAACTGTTCAACCTCCTTGTGGGAGGACGAGGCCGTGCTGATACAGTCATCGATGTAGCGGAGGAAAAGGTGGGGAGTGGTGCCAGTGTAGCTGTGGAAGATGGATTGTTCCACATATCTGACGAAGAGGCAGGCATAGCTGCGGCCCATGCGGGTGGCCATGGCTACTCCTTTGGTTTGGAGGAAGTGGGAGGATTGGAAAGAGAAGTTGCTCGGAGTGAGGACCAGTTCAGACAGTCGAAGGAGGGTGTCAGTGGAAGGGTACTGGTTGGTACAGCGTAAAAGGAAGAAGCAGAGGGCTTTGAGCCCTTCGTGATGGGGAATGGAGGTTTACAAGGACTGGATGTCCATGATGAAGATAAGGCGTTGGGGACAGGGGAAGCGAAAATCATGGAGGAGGTGGAGGGCGTGGGTGGTGTCCCGAACATAGGTGGGGAGTTCTTGGACTAAGGGGGACAGGACCGTGTTGAAGACCCCCAGAGATGAGTTCGGTTGGGCAGGAGCAGGCTGAAACAGTGGGTCGGCCGGGGCAGTCAGGTTCGTGGATTTTGGGCAGGAGGTAGAAACGGGCGGTGCGGGGTTGTGGGACTGAGGTTGGAGGCGGTGGATTCCTTCGTCTCCGCCGCATCTGCTCCCAGGAGGACCAGTTCCAATACCGAACAACCCAGATGGCCTCTTTCTTCAAAGACTGCCCCACCTTAACCTCCTTCCACCTATCGCATTTCCAACGCCCCTCCCCCAAGTCCCTCCTCCCTACCTTTTATCTTAGCCTGCTTAGCACACTTTCCTCATTCCTGAAGAAGGGCTTATGCCCAAAACGTCGATTCTCCTGCTCCTTGGATGCTGCCTGACCTGCTGCGCTTTTCCTGCAACACATTTTCACCACTTACCCAGCTGTCCTGCATTTTTTTTTTTTAGTTTTTATGTATTTTATCTAGTTTCTTCTTCAATAACAGCATACGAGCAGGGATTAGACTAGCCCATTTAATCTTTCAAGCCTTCACCATTCAACAATAGGACGCTAAGAAATAACAAGAGTAGGCTGATTGGCCCCTCAAGCCTGCTTTGCAATTCAATTGGGTCCTGGCTGATCTGCTCTGGGCCTCAAATCCTTCTCTTGTCACTAATCAGTCTGTTTCCATTATTTTTAAGAGGCAGAAGATTGGTTCCTTTGGCATTTGTCTGAACTTTACACTTGGGTTTTGAGTCTAGTTTCTGCCTAATTACTTCAGGAAAATCTTAGAACATAGAACAGTACAACACAGAACAGGCCCTTTGGCCCATGATGTTGTACCGAGATTTAATCCTAATGTAAAATATAGTAATTTAACCTATGCACCCCTCAACTCACTGCTATCCATGTGCATGTCAAGCAGTCACTTAAATGTCCCCAGTGAATCTACTTCCACCACCACCGCTGGCAACGCATACCATGCATTCACAACTCTCTGCATAAAGAACCTACCTCTGACGTCTCCTTTATACCTTCCTCCTAATTTCTTCAAACTATGACTTCTCGTACCAGTCAATCCTGCCCTGGGGAAAAGTCTCTGGCTATTGACTGCATCTATTCCTCATTATTTTGTACACCTCGATCAGGTCTCCTCTCTTCCTCCTTCTCTCCAGAGAGGAAAGTCCGAGTTTATTTAACCTTTCTTCATAAGGCAAGCCCTCCAGTCCAGGCAGCATCCTGGTAAACCTTCTTTGCAACCTCTCCAAAGCCTCTGTATCTTTCATATAGTAGAGCGACCAGAACTGGACACAATACTCCAAGTGTGGTCTTACCAGGGATTTCTAGAGCTGCAGCAAAACCTCACGGCTCTTAAATTTGATCCCCCTGTCAATGAAAGCCAAAATGCCATGTGTTTTCTCAACAACCCTATCCACTTGGGTGGCAACTTTGAGGGATCTATGTACCTGCACACCCAGATCCTTCTGTTCCTCCACACTTGCATAACTTCTATTTTGGCCATCCTTTGTGATTGCTGATGCCAGTCCTGTTTGTTTCTTATTTGATGGTTTCGATGTCCTGATATCCAGCTCTGGCACTTAATTTGAAGTTGTTTTTCAGCTTTACCTTTTCATCTTATTTACTCTTATTTTAATGAGACTTGTCTCTTAGGCACCTCCTTTCCCAATTAGTCTCTCAGTGTTGGAGTATCCAGCAAGGCCTTTCAAAAGGATTTTGTGTGGTGTGCTCCCACAAGCTGACAAAAACATCAGGGGTGCCCAAAACACCGTGCTCTCCTAATAACAACTGCACTGTCAGTTGGAGGTGTTAACTTTTTGGCAGATTTTCCTCAGCAACACCTCAAGTGGACATTCCTTGTCTGAGCTGTTGCCTAAAATATGATCATAACTGGTCATGATATTGTCCTTGATTTGGTTTGCACTTGAGTTAGTAATTGTTAATGCCATTCTTCAGGGAATAAAGTACTGTTCCTTCACTATTGCTGAGTCAAAAGCCTGCAGTCCCACCTTTTTGGCACTGTGGGTGCGCCAAGGACCTCAATTGTTCAACAAGGCAACTCTCCACCACTCAACCTTCAGGGCAATTAGGGATGGATAACATAATGCTGGCCTTGCCACATCTTCAAATGAATTTGAAAAAAATTAGAAAAAGTAAGCACAGATTTTTACGTAGATGTTTACGCCCAGTTTATTGATTCTGAAAAGGGTTGAGCTGTACTACCTGTTTTGAAATGAGCACCATTTAATGTAAAATGTGGAGCTGAACCGCTATGTGAAATTGGAATCTTAATATATCTTATTAAATGAGTTGTGTGGAGAAGGAGTTAATTTCTTGGTGATCTGATCACTGTAAGCAGTTATCTTACTGTATTAATGTGCAAGAATCCTTCCATTCTTGAAGAAGCAAAGGAATATTCACAGGTTTCACTGTGTTTTCCATTTAAATGTTAGGAAATGACCATCACCATAATCTCTTGCATTTCACAATGACATTAACACAGTTGCTGAGAGTGAAAGTATAACTTTTATAAACAGTAGGTTTGAGGAATTAAGCAATCATGGAACTATTTTGAAGAGGCCTGTTTCCTGCTGCTGTTAGTGTTTGCAAGAGGAGGTGGAAAGGACTGTGTAATATCTGTTTGGGGATGTCTCTCATTAATGTGTTACTGTGTGATAGGGTATTGATCTAAGTGTGGAGCTTTGTCTCTAACCTGGCATCGTAAATTGATTTACACTTGGATTTGTGGAAGGGACACAATAGGAATAAAATCCTTTGCAGGAAACTACCGAGGCATGACGAACAAGTTAGTACTTCAGTTAAATGAGCACCAAAAAAAAATTTGGAGAGACGAAGAAGTAAGGTAATTAATCCAAAGACACACCAGAAATTCCGTGTAAAAGGGGAAAGCTGTGAGGTTAAAAAATAAGCAAGAAAGGAACAGTCATTCAGTTCCACTTGTGAATTGTTCTCTTTATTTTAAGGGTTGTAGCTGATATTATTGTTACTTTACTCAGCTGGAACCTCAACATAATAATCATAGCCTTTTAGTCTGTTGGTATTTCTGGAGTTCTTTGTAGTCAGCATTAACCTTTTAGAGCGTGACAGTAATGTTTGTAATAGTCATGATTTGGAGATGCTGGTGTTGGACTGTAATAGTTTGTAATAGTGTTTGCAATATAAGGCTCCACTGGTCAAATAGTTGACAGTACTGTAATAAGATCACAAATTCTCATACTTCACTACTTTTTCTTACAAAATCTATGTGTAATCGCATATCATTTATATTGTGAAATCAAATCTAATTTGCGTAAAATTTTATTTTCAATATTACTACATAACAAAATTTACTTGGTTTAATTATTATAGAATGTTCTTTAATATTAAAGAGTAGTGAGATGGTATGAATAAATTTTTGAAAATTATTTGTTCATGAGATGTGGGGGTTGCCAGCAAACCCAGTTTCGATTGCTCTCAAGGAGGTGGTGCTGGTGAGCATTAACTATGGACTTAAAATTACTGGTGAACTGTTCATTTTAAATGGGACAAATGGCTTGACTGTTAACTACTCTCAATGGCAGTTGGGGTTGGGCAAGACCAAATGTTGGTCTTGCCAGCGACTCTAGGAGCCTGTGAAAAAATTAAAATACAGTGGGGGTTAGAGTTCAGGAAGTCTACATTACTTCTGTCTAACACTACTTGAATGATGGCTGCAGACACTATTTCTAAATACAACCTGGAAAAAACCGTGGGAATTGCATTCAGTTGTGAACATAGAACAGTAGTGTAGGAACGTGCCCTTCAGCCCATGATGTTGTGCCGAACATGATGCCAAATTAAACTAATCTTTTCTGCCTGCCCTTGTTCCATATCCCTCCATTATTTTGCATATTCATGTGCTTATCTAAAAGCCCCTATCATATCTGCCTCCAGTACTTCCACTGGCAGCGCTGTTCCAGACTCCTACCACTCTGTGCAACAGACTTGCATGCCCTCTACTATTAGACATTTCAACTCTGGGAAAATTGTTCAGACTGTCAACCCTATCTATGCATCTATGGAACCAAATGCCTACTTTTCCTTAATATTTGATCGCCCAAAGTGCAGCACCTCACACTTACCTGGATGAAACCCCATCTGCCATTACTCCACTCAAATCTGCAACTGACCTATATCTGGCTGTATCCTTTGACAACTTTCTACGCTATCTTCCACTCCTCCAATCTTTGTATTGTCTGCAGACTTAGTAACCATATCCTCCATCTGCATTTTGATTCAAATCGTTTATATCTGTCACTAACAGCAGAAGTCCTAAAGTGGATCCTTGAGGAACAGCACTAGTAATGGATCTCCTGCCAGAAAAACATCGACCCACCACTCCCCTCTTCCTTCCATAGGCAAGCCAGTTTTGAATCAAAGCAGCTAAGTCACTGTGGATCCCATGCATCATCATCATCTGGCTGAGCCTACCATGAACGATGTTGTCAAAAGCCTTGGGGAAATCCATGCAGACAACATCCACTCCTGTACCCTCATCAATCATCTTCTTCACCACCTTGAAAAATTAAATCTAGTTAGTAAGATCTGACCTGCCCCAAACAAAGCCGTGCTCACTGTCCCTAATTAGGTCGTGCTTTCTCAAATGCTCGTAAATCCTGTTCCTCAGAAATCTCTCCAAGAGCTTCCCAATCACCGATGTGAGACTCGCTGGTCTATAGTTTCCTGGATTATCCCTATGTCCTTTCTTGAACAGAAGAACAACATTAGCGACTTGCCAGTCTTCCGGGACACGTCTAGTGGCTAGCGAGGTTACAAAGGTCTTGGTCAAAACCTCAGCAAACACTTCTCTGGCATCTCTTAATAACCTGGGGTAGATACCATCAGGTCCCGGGGACTTATTCATTTTAATGCTGTTCAAGAGACCCAACACCACTTTCTTTCTTGATCTCAAAATATCCTAGCATATTAGCATTCTCCACATTAATCTCACTATCCTCAATATCCCTCTGCTGGATGATTACGCATTTAGGATCTTGTCCACATCCTCTGCCTCCAAGCAGGAGTTCCATGCTTTATCCTGGAGTGGTCCCACCTCCTCCCTAGTCATCATCTTGTTTTTTAATGTATGTGTAGAATGCTTTGGGATTCTCTTAACCCTACTCGTTACTGTCATTTCTTGGCTCCTTGAGTTCTTTCCTGCTTTCTTTATATTCCTCACTGGTCCTGTCCAATTTTAGTGGCATCTATAAGGTTTAGGAAGTTTTTTCCCTTTTGAATAAATTCACAACCTCCTTCGTTATCCGAGGTTCCCTTCTCTTGCCATCCTTATCCTTCCTCCTTACTGGAACATGCCGGTCCTGAATTCTGATCAGTAGATCTTTGAACAACTCCTACATGTCAAATGTGTATTTGCCTGATAACAGTTCCTCCCAATTAACACATCCTGGCTCCTGCCTAATACTGACATAATTTACCCTCCCCCAATTTAGTACCTACTCTAGTCGCAAGGTCCTGACTTATCCTTATTCACAGCTATCTTAGAACTTAAGGGGTTGTGATCACTGTGTTTACAAAATGCTCTCCCACTGAAAGATCAGTCACCTGGCTGGGCTCCTTAGCTGGTATAAGGTCCAGTATGGCCCCTGTTCTAGTTGGACTAGCCACGTACTGTGCCAAGAAACTTCCTTGCATGTACGTAACACATTCTACCCTGTCCATGCCTCTTGCTGTAAGGGAGACCTTGTCAATGTTCGAGAAGTTAAAGTAATCCATTTTGACAATTCTGTTATTGCATCTTTCCATAATCTGCCTACGTATTGAACGTGGACAAGAGGATTGCTGGACACATGCATTGATATATTTGGGCTGTGCTAAACCCGAAACACTAGATGTGTAGTGTCTCCTACCCTTCCTCCTCTAACCAAAAAAAGACTGTGATGAGGTTTGGTTTGGTAAGGTAAGGCTTTTCTTTTCCCCCCCAACTATTCAATCTCTCTTGGTAATTTAGAGTAGAAGAGATGGAGGCTAGGGTAGTTGCATGCTCCTCTTGCAGGATAAGGGAGGTAAGGGTCACCACTAGTGTCTCTGTGTACATCATCTGTGAAAAGTGCCTGCAACTCCAACTCCTCACACACCATGTTAGGGAGCTGGAGCAACTTTGGATCATTTAGGAGGCTGAGGGCGGGGTGATAGAGAGGAGGTACAGAGAGGCAGCCACACCTGAGTTACAGGACCGAGGTAGCTGGGTGAGTGTCAGGAGAGGGAAAGGGAATAGGCAGACAGTGCGGGGACCTCCTGTGGTTGTACCCCTCAATAATAAGTATACCGTTTCGAATACTGTTGGGGGTGGGGGGTGGGAAGGATGGAGATGACTTAACAGGAAAGCCATAGTGGCCAGGTTTCTAGCACTGAGCCTGGCTCTGGCTCAAAAGGGAAAGGGTGTAGAATAGGAGCGCAATAATGACAGGAGATTCAATAGACAATAGATGCAGGAGTAGGCCATTCTGCCCTTCGAGCCTGCACCACCATTTAATATGATCATGGCTGATCATCCTTAATCAGTATCCTGTTCTTGCCTTATCTCCATAACCCTTGATTCCACAATCCTTGAGAGCTCTATCCAACTCTTTCTTAAATGAATCCAGAGACTGGGCCTCCACTGCCCTCTGGGGCAATCCCGCCATTTCAGGGATTGACCTCGTGAACCTATGCTGCACTCCCTCAATAGCCAGAATGTCTTTCTTCAAATCTGGAGACCAGAACTGCACACAGTACTCCAGGTGTGGTCTCATCAGGGCCCTGTACAGCTGCAGAAAAACCTCTTTGCTTCTATACTCAAATCCCTCTTGTTATGAAGGCCAGAATGCTATTAGCCGCCTTCACTACCTGCTGTACCTGCATGCTTACCTTCATTGACTGGTGTACAAGAACACCCAGATCTCTCTGTACTGCCCCTTTACCTAAATTGATTCCATTTAGGTATGTTTTAAAAAATTCTCAAGGTCAGGTTCGTAGGAGAGTAGTCTGACACAGAACAAACGACCAAGAGGCGAGTCTGCTAGAATATGGGCATTTTATTCCCCGCAGCGTTGCCACAACGGGTCTGGCTTATACTCACTCTACATGTTACCAAAACTGGGAGCCGTCAGTTCTCGTAGAGCGGTTGCCAACAACCCACGCTCGGCGGTTAAACGTAACCCCGGAGCAGACTCACCGAACTGGAGACTTTTCCAGCTGATATACTCTTTTCCAGATATAAACATTCATGTGAACAGCAGAGCAAGGCTAAAAAACACATTCCATTCTGGTTACATACAGATAAGAAGATTCACACGGGGAGGTGTGTAATAAGATTCACATGGGACTAAGCAACACCTCCATTCCGGTTAGATTCACACATGTATTGGGACATAATTTTTAACCGTTTCACCACATTCCACTGCTTGGAATTTTACACCACAAGGTAGTAATCTGCCTTCCTGTTCTTGCCACCAAAGTGGATAACCATACATTTATCCACATTAAACTGCATCTGCCATGCATCTGACCACTCGCCTAACTTGTCCAGGTCACCCTGTAATCTCCTAACATCCTCATATCCTCAATTCAGTTTTGAGAGGAACAGACACGAGATTCTGTGATCATGAGCGATGCCTCCTGAGTGCCAAGATTAGGGATGTCTCTGAGGCAAGTCTACAGGATTTTTTAGGGGGATGGAGAGCAGCCAGAAGTCGTGGTACACGTAGGTAGCAAAAGGGAGGAGGACCTGAAAAGTGAATACAGGGAGTTAGGTTGGAAGCTAAAAGGCAGGATGAGCAGAGTAGTAATATTCGGTGCCACAGGCTAGTGAGGCAAGGAATGGAGAGTGAGTGCAGCTGAACACGGGCTGGTGTAGGCGGGAGGGCTTCAGATATGTGGATCATTGGGATACCTTAGATTAGATTACATTACAGCGTGGAAACAGGCCCTTCGGTCCAACAAGTCCACACCGACCCGCCGAAGCACAACCAGCCCATGCCCCTACATTTACCCCTTACCTAACACTATGGGCCATGGCCAATTCCCCTGACCTGCACATCTTTGGACTGTGGGAGGAAACCAGAGCACCCGGAGGAAACCCACGCAGACATGGGGAGAATATGCAAACTCCACACAGTCAGTTGCCTGAGGCAGGAATTGAACCCGGGGAAGGTGCGACCTGTACAAGGACAGGTTGCACCTGAACTGGAGGGGCACCAATATCCTGGAAGGGCAATTTGCTAGAACTATTCGTGAGGGTTTAAACTAGATTGGCAGTGAGGTTGGAATAGATCTACGGTCAGAGGAAGGGGTATTCGGTGAACAGGCAGATATAGCGTGTAGAATGTCTGAGAGGCGTGATGGACACTTGATAGGGCAAAAGTGAAGTCAGTGTTGAAGTGTGTCTATTTTAATGCAAAAGAAGTATCAGGAATAAGGGTGACTCGGAGCATGAATCAGTACTTAGAACTGTGATGTTATGGCCATTTCGGAGACTTTGAAATCTCAGGGGCAGGAATGGTTGTTGATTTTCCCGAATTTAGATGTTTCAAAAGTAATAGGGGTGAAAGGTAAAAGAGGTGGAGAAGTGGCATTGCTAATCAGATAGTAGCACAGCTGCAGAAAGGGCGGATGTTGAGTAGAGTTTGCCCATAGAGTCCGTATGGGTGGAAGTCAAAACAGGAAAGGAACAGTCACTGTAGTGGGAATTTTCAACTTCCTTAATGTCACAGTGGCTGTTGAAGGGCCTAGTATAATCCCATCAAAGTGTTTGCAGCTACCTTATTTTTGAACATAAACCACATTTCCTTAAATGAGCCCTCCATTATGTCCTTGATGTAATGCAACTCCTCCACCTCTTTTACCTCCCTGTCGAACTCATCTATAACAATGAAATCCTGCAACGTTGAGCAGCGAGTTCTGTCCATCATTCAACCAAGTCTGTATCATGGCCACCACATCATCGTCCTATGTACTGATCCAGGCTCTAACCTCACTTGATTTAACTATAATCCTCCTGTGTTCAAATTAACACACTTCAGCACATTAGTACCATTGTATCCATTCACTGGTCTCTGCCTGTCCTTGCTCTCTGACTTGCTGGTCCTATCATGTACCTTCCCCTCAATCCCTCCATTTGTTGACCTGCTCTGGTTCTCTGCCCCCTACCATTTCGAGTTGCATTAGCAGACCTCCCTGTGAGGATATTGGTTCCCCTCTAGTCTACGTACAACCCATCCCTCTTGTACAAGTTGCCCTGCCCCAGAAGAGATCCCAATGATCCAAGAACCTGAAAACCTGCCACTTGCACCAACTCTTTAGTCATGCATTCATCTCTCCTACCTTGATATTCCTTGCCCTGAGATCACTACCCATTAGGTTCTGCTTTTCAGCCTCTTTCCTAACTCCCTATTCTCCACGGTATTTCATCCCTCTTTTTACCTATGCAATTAGTACTAAGGTGCACGATGACCTCTGGCTGCTCGCCCTCCCTATTAAGGATTTCATGCAACCACTCAGACGCTCTTGATCCTGGCAGGCAATTCGCCAACCTAGAATCTTGAGCACGGCCACAGACACCTGTCTGTGTCCCTAACTAGCAAGTCTCCTGCCATTGTTGTTTGCTTGGACTTTGCCTGACCCTGCTCAACAGCAGAGCTGTTTGTAGTGCCACAGGCCTGGCTGCTGCTGTTATGCTCTCCTGAAACGCTATCCTCCACAACAGTATTCAAAACAGTATAGCTGTTAGAGGGGGCAATAGCCACAGGAGACTCCTGCACGACCTACCTGCCTGCCTGCCTCTCCTGGCAGTCACCCATCTACTTGACTGAACCTGTCGTGTCAAAAAGTGAAGCGCTGGAAAAGCATTGCAAGTCAGTCTCATCCGCGAAGCAGGACGGTTGACGTTTTGGGCATAAGCCTTTCATAGGGAATGTACCTGTGGTGTGACCACTTCCCCGTAACTAGTCTCTTATCATGCTCGCTGCCTGCTGTATGCTCCTCAGTGTTCAGCTGAATGACGCGATCTGTGAGGAACTGCAGCCAGTCACATTTCCTACAGACATAGTTGTCTGGGACATTAGACTGCTCCCTGAACTCCCATATTTGGCAGGAGGAGTACACCATTGACCTAACTGCCATCTCTGTCCCTTTACAGTAAGAAAGATGAAAGAATCTTACCTTGCCTTTACCTTCTGCACCTTTCTCTTTGAAGCCCAGTAGTCTCCTAAGCCTACACTTCCGCTAACCAGCTGCACTTCCACCACACTGCAACCTCTCTCAAGCTATTTTGTTGGTAATTTCTATTGATTGCATTGTAATTTAAATAACCAATCTTTACAAACGGACCTTTGTCAAGGGTCAGTTAGAATCGAAACGTCAGCTCTTTTCTCTCCTTACAGATGCTGCCAGACCTGCTGAGATTTTCCAGCATTTTCTCTTTTGGTTTCAGATTCCAGCACCCGCAGTAATTTGCTTTTACCTTCGAGGCTACAACAAACTTTCTAACGGTGTCTCTCAATCTCTCTTTTTGTTTTGCTTTGAGGAGGTGGGAAGGATGGAAACACTGCAGTAATGTAATGATTGGGGCTTACCGTTTCTTGATGTTGGGTTCTTCTGCGATCCATCATGACTCAGCTGACTTCTTCCAGAATGCATTTTTCAAAAATACTTTATACTCTTTGTGTATATACATTGTTACAGATGCACTTCTGTTCTGCATGTAGCATATCAAATGAACAAATAAACATTGAAGTTTGACTCTATCCCAACAAACCAAAGGCATCTCTTACACATAGAGACTATATTTTCATACATTTGAGGCACTGGGAGGGTTCAATAACTGAATGGGCCCCGAATTAACTTCAGCAGGAAGACTGCAGACTGTGGTCTTTCCCCACTGCGCCTGTGCATTTCTCAGCTCGTAGTCCTGGACCTTGGAATGTACCAGTCTGCAACACTAGGTCAAGTTCTGGAAGACCAACAAGTTTTGGTCAGACTAAACGTTAATGGTCCTCCAGGTGCAGTTATGTTTGTCTCGGTGTGTGTCGCAGGGAACAGACCATCGAGCACAGAGTCCTGCTAATGGAGCTGCTCAGGATGAACTTCGACAAAAACCTGTACATCTTTCGCAAAAGCCCAAGTCACGTGTCATTGAAATCTACAAATGGACCAACAGGATTTGAAAACAAAGGTTATTGGGGAGTTCCTTATACCATTGACGAAGAGGGAAGTACTCTGATTCCTGGGATTGAGTGGCTTTTATCGGAAATTCATTCTGAATTTTAGCCGTGTGATTGCCTTTATGATTGTCCTGTTGAAGAAGTGCAGGGAATTTCAGTGGATGGAGGATGTCTGAAGACATTTGACAGCCTGAAAGCTATGAGTCACTGCCCCAGTGTTAGCCACAACTAATTACACAAAGCCATTCAAAATGTTTAACAACGTGAGTGATGTGGGTATTGGTGCTGTACTTTTGCAAAAAGATGACGAAGATAGATCTATTGGGTACTTTTCCAGAAAGAATCATCAACAGAAGTATTTCACAATTGAGAAGGAGATCTTGAGTTTGTTTGTTGCTGGTGTTGCAACATTTCAATATTTATATTACCAGTGACACCTCAGGCAATTGTATATGTTGATCATAACCCCTTAAAGATTTTCCAATAACTTTTAAGGATAAAATACCAGACTGCGTTTGGAACGGACAAGAGAACGGAATTGCCAACGTGTTGTTGTGACTTTGAAGGAAGACGGTGGCATTCTGTGGCTGGAAGAAAATGGACTGAAATTGAATGTAGTAGTGAATAATTGCATGCTTAGAGTCAATGTAATGTATATGTATTGTACTGTAATTATAATGTAAGGGTTTTAAGAAAATGAAGCCATCTTTGTATATTGACTTCTTTTTAAGTGGGGGAGTTGTAACCATGCTATGGCTTCAAGATGTGTATTTTGTCCTGGTTTTCTTTGTGTGAAGAAAGATTGAGACAGAGGTGAGGTGGGGTCTGCTTAAAGTCAATAGAGTAAACAGCTTGTGAGGCCTTGGGTTTTTTTTTAAATTAGAACAATAGAAGCAACCTGAATGAATGGGGTCAAGCTCCCACAGAGCCAGGATTTTTAGCATGCTTATGATGATGTATGGCACTGAGTGTGGATCTTGAGATGGAGCGAGAGCAGCTGTCAGTGGAACATTGAACATCGTGAAGATACCTACGATCCTGGGTGAATTCAAAGAAGGAAGGATGAATGTGAGGTGAATTTGAGCTGGAGGCAGTCATTTAAGGAATGTGATGTGGCTATACAAATGAGTTTTAGCTAATACCTTGTTGAACACCCAGAGTGACAGTCAAATTTATGATGGTGAACGAGAAAAAAGATTAGAATGGAAACTCCATCGGAGACAGAAGCAGAACTTATTCAATGTGAACAGAAGAAAAGTGGCAGTGAGTTAAATACTAAATAAGAACCAAAAGAACTGCGGATGCTGTAAATTACAAATTGCTGGGCAAGCTCAGCATCAGCATTCTGAAGAAGAGTCACCAGATCTGAAATGTTAACTGTGCTTTCTCTCCACAGATGCTGCTAGATTTGCTGAGCTTTTCCAGCAGTTTGTGTTTTTGTTTCTGATTTACAACACCTGCAGGTCTCTCAGTTTTTTAATTCAGGGTGTTTAGTTTTAGCTTTCTGCAGTTGCAGAGGTCTTGAAGCTGGATGTGAAAGCTTTTATTCCCATCTCGGTTACAGCTAAAAGCTGGAGTTCTCTTCCTGCTGCCAGAATCACATGTGAGACAATCTATTTCATTGAATTTATCTTTGCCAAGGATGTGTTTATGGAATGTTACTATATTGGAACAATTAATTAGCAGTTAATATATCTATTACTTTGTTGAACATTTTGATAGTTGTGTCAGTTCTTATTTTTATTTTCTCTGTACTTTTACATTGGTGTTAAAATAAAGTGTGTTTTGCTTAAAGTCGAATAGTCTGACCAATCGAATTGCATCTGGAACGCAGCACCTTACTAATCCTAAAAATAAGAAAAAATTCGGGTCAAGGATATCTTCTTAATACATTTTGAGGGGGTTTGGTTTGATCCACAACTTTGTGAAGTTCAGTAATTTGATGTCTTGGCAAAATGTTTCCTTAAAAGTGATTTTCAGACTCTATACAACATGAACTGCTGCAATTGTCTGAATTCAGTGCTACAATTTCCAAATTTCTTTACCACAGCTTGAACAACACATACTTACAGCAGTTGTAAGGAAAAGGAAACTTTGAATTTTTATAATATGATAACCCTGCTATTGCCATGCAATAGACCAGGACTTTTTTCTTTTGCCAGAAGAAGTAAAACCATTGAAGATATTTATTTCTGAAAGTAAAACAAATTATCTTCTTTTTATTTTGCAGTTTGTCGCTCCAACAAAAGTCCATGGGTCTGTCTAATGTGTTCAAGTGTTCATTGTGGAAGGTATGGTAATATTATCGTGAGTCTTAGGCTGTCATAACGATAAGCACAGACTGTGATTGTTGCACTTCATTACCACTTTGGTGTTATATAAAGATTGGTAGGTAATGTTGTTCACCTCTTCAATTGAAGTGTGTTGCACTCGATAGTGGATTGTTAACTCGCAGTTATTAAAATTCCTGTAATTAGTTTTAAAATATTGATAAGTAAGCACAACCTTGTTTGGAAGTATACGATATGATGCAGAAACACTACAGGTAGTTCTGCTATAATGCGGTAGTTCCGTTCCCATGCAACACAAGTGTTATAGAAAATCTCTCAACATAAATAATGGGTCTTATGGCAAACTGCCAAAAATATCAGGAGAACTCGAAGCAGTAGTAGTTAGTCCAACATATCTTTAAATCATATTTTAATGAAATAATACAGTAAATTCAACACTTTAACTTTAACTCTCAGACTACAATACTGTCCCTTTCATGAAGCTCTTCACCACATGAATGCCGACATGGGAAGTCCAGTCCTCCTCTAGATTCTCCCCCAGTTTGAAATAAAGTTCCTCCTAAATGTAGACTACAATTCCCAGTTTCAAGTTAAGTTTCAAGGCTTACAGAGTTAATGCATTCCTGTTTTAGCTGTACACACTGAATTTGTATTTTGCAGACAGAAGATCCTGAAGCTGGGTTTTACTGTTCTGGTAGTGCCAGGGATAGAATTGTGTAATAGCAGATGGAAGTTCACTTTGTATTAAAAAAAGTCCACACTTCACAAATTGTGTTATAGCCAAATCATGTTTAATAAATGCGCATTGTAGGAAAACTATCTGTAATGGTGATTTGGAGATGCCGGTGCTGGACTGGGGTGTACAAAGCTAAAAATCTCTCAACACCAGGTTATAGTCCAACAGGTTTAATTGGAAGCACACTAGCTTTCGGAGCGACGCTCCTTCATCAGGCAATAGCCACTATCACCTGATGAAGGAGCATCGCTCCGAAAGCTATTGTGCTTCCAATTAAACCTGTTAGACTATAACCTGGTGTTGTGATTTTTAACTATCTGTAATGGAGTACTCTCCATTGAGTGATTGACATTCTTTGTAAATATAGTAAATGTTTTTTTAAAAAAAATCCAGAACCTGATGACCCATGTCTTTGAGTTCTAAACCATATGTGAATATTCGGGACTATTCAAATCCAAAATTCCTTGGATTTTAGAATTATTGCAATGAATTGCAAGTTAGTGAATGTAACACCGTTATTCAGAAAATGAAGGTTAGAGCAAACAAGGGACTGTAGATAAAGTCATTGGGAAACTTCTGCAATCTATTATTAAGGAAATTTCAATGCATTCAGAAACTTATTCTGTGGTCAGGTAATTTTAGCACTTTATTTTTAAAATATCTGGTAACAAATCTTCTGAGTAAGTACCTAGTAGGATAGATAAAGGGGAACCAGTGGCTGTAGTTGACATGGATTTCCAAAAACAGATTCAATGAGGTGCCCACACAAAGTTTGGGGTAATGTTTATAAGAGTGTTGGTTCACTGATAGGATATAAATTAGTGGTAAATAAAATGTGAAAATTGGCAGGTGGTTAAGGATCAAAGCTGGGGCATTGGATACTTACAACGTATTTTAATGACTTAGATAAAGCAGCTGAAGACTCCTGTGGCACTACTCTCTACCTCGGAAGCAGGGCTCGAGTCCCACCTGGTCCAGAAATTAGTAATGACAACTCTGAACAGGTTGATTATAGGAAATATCTAGATGAAAAACTGAGTGTAACATATCCAGGTTTATAGATATAATGTGAGGAATCCACATCATAAGAAGGATTAGATGTATGGGAGAGGATGCAAAGAAATTGTTTTCCTTAGACAGGAAGAGACTGAGAGAGGAATGTGATTGAGAGGTATAAAGTTATGATGACCATGATGTGGAGGTGCTGGTGTTGGACTGTGGTGTACAAAGTTAAAAGTCACACAACACCAGGTTATAATCCAACAGGTTTATTTGGAAGTATTAGCTTTTGGAAAGACCAGCGCTCCGAAAGCTAGTACTTCTAAATAAACCTTTTGGACTATAACGTGATGTTGTGATTTTTTTTTTAAATTATGATGGCATAGATAGGTAGACAATTGTAAGAAATGACATAGGCTCAGATAAGGTTTGAATCTATTTGGGGAGGTGAAGAAGTGGAAGGTAAATAGAAACACTGGTAGGAGTCGTATATAGACCCCCAAACAGTAGCCACACAGTAGAAAAGGCTGTCTGTTAACAAATAATAATATCATGCAAAAAGAAGAGAGTAATAATTATGGGTGTCTTTAATCTTCACATTGGTCATGCCAATAAAGTTAGAAACAGTAGCTATGAAAATAGATTCATAGAGTTCATTAGGGATGGTTTCTGAGAGCATATGTCAGGTAGCCTACTCCCTGGTTGACTATCTTGGATCTGGTAATGGCTAATGAGGCAGATTTAACAAATTAACTGTGATTAGAAGATCCCCTAGGAAGTAGTAATCATAACATGATTACTAACAATTTAATCAGTTTGAGAAATGTGGGTTGGAAATAACTACTTAAGTCAAGAATGGAATGAAGATAGAGTTAGCTAAAGTGGATTGGGCAGATAGGTTAGCAGTAATGATGATAAGCAAGCAGTGGTAGACATTTTGAGGAGGTAATTCATTACTGTCAGTAAAATATATCCCAGCGCAGAGGAAAGATTCTGAGAGAGGAATAAATCAACCATGGCTAATCAAGGAAGCTAAGGAGAGTATAAAGTTGAACGAAAAAGCAGATGAGGTAAAAGTCAGTCATAGCCACAAAGACTGGCATAAAATCAGAATCAGGTAGGTAAAAACAAGGACTGCAGATGCCGGAAACCAGAATCTAGATTGGAGTGGTGCTGGAAAAGCACAGCAGGTCAGGTAGCATCTGAGGAGCAGGAAAATCGATGTTTTGGGCAAAAGCCCTTCATCAGGAATAGAGGCAGGGTGCCTGCAGAGTGGAGAGATAAATGAGGGGGGTGGGGGTGGGGAGAAAGTAGCCAAGAATACAATAGGTGAATGGGGGTGGGGAGGTGATAGGTCAGAGAGGAGAGTGGAGTGGATAGGTGGAAAGGAAGATAGGCAGGTAGGACAGGTCATGAGGGCGGTGTTGAGCTGGAAGGCTGGAGATGGGGTGAGGTGGGGCAAGGCGAAATTAGGAAACTGGTGAAATCCACATTGATGCCATGGGGTTGAAGTGTTCCGAGGAGGAAGATGAGGCGTTCTTCCTCCAGGCATCGGGTGGTAAGGGAGTGGCGGTGGAGGAGGCCCAGGACCTGCATGTCCTCGGCTGAGTCATTGAGACGTACAGCACGGAAACAGACCCTTTGATCCAACCCATCCATGCCGACCAGATATCCCAACCCAATCTAGTCCCACTGCCAGCACCCAGCCCATATCCCTCCAAATCCTTCCTATTCACATACCCATCCAGATGCCTTTTAAATGCTGCAATTGTACCACAATTTCCTCTGGCAGGTCAGTTCATACATGTACCACCCTCTGCGTGAAGAAGTTGCCCCATAGGTCCTTTTTATATTTTTCCCCTCTCACCATAAACCCTATGCCCTGTAGTTCTAGACTCCCTCCCCCCCCCCCCCCCCCAGGGTGGGAGGGGGAGTTGAAATGTTGGGCCACAGGGGCGGTGGGGTTGATTTAAAATCAGAATCAAGCAAAGGAGAACTACAAAGATAATAAAAAGAGAGAAAATAAACTGAGGGCAAACTAATGAGGAATATAAAAACTGACAACAGTTCGACAAGGTTCCCCATGGGAGACTGATTAGCAAGGTTAGATCTCACGGAATACATGGAGAACTAGCCATTTGGATATAGAACTGGCTCAAAGGTAGAAGAAGAGGGTGATGGTGGGGAGGTTGTTTTTCAGACTGGAGGCCTGTGACCAGCGGAGTGCCACAATG
This sequence comes from Chiloscyllium plagiosum, assembly GCF_037043375.1. NCBI lineage: Eukaryota > Metazoa > Chordata > Chondrichthyes > Orectolobiformes > Hemiscylliidae > Chiloscyllium > Chiloscyllium plagiosum. The sequence continues at coordinate 34,795,853 of NW_028270180.1, forward strand.
ATTGGTGCTGGGTCCGCTACTTTTTGTCATTTACATGATTTGAATGCGAGGATAAGAGGTACAGTTAGTAAGTTTGCAGATGACACCAAAGTTGGAGGTGTCGTGGACAGCGAAGAGGCTTACCTCAGATTACAACAGGATCTTGATCAGATGGGCTGAGAAATGGCAGATGGAGTTTAATTCAGATAAATGTGAGGTGCTGCATTTTGGGAAAGCAAATCTTAGCAGGACTTAAACACTTAATGGTAAGGTCCTAGGGAGTGTTGCTGAACAAAGAGACCTTGGAGTGCAGGTTCATAGCTTCTTGAAAGTGAAGTTGCAGGTAGATAAGATAGTGAAGAAGGCGTTTGGTATCCTTTCCTTTTATTGGTCAGAGTATTGAGTACACTGGTTGGGAGGTCATGTAGCGGCTGTACAGGACATTGGTTAGGCCACTGTTAGAATATTGCGTACAATTCTGGTCTCTTTCCTATCGGAAAGATGTTGTGAAACTTGAAAGGGTTCAGAAAAGATTTGCAAGGATGTTGCCAGGGTTGGAGGATTTAAGCTATAGGGAGAGGCTGAACAGGCTGGGGCAGTTTTCCCTGGAACATCGGAGGCTGAGGTTTATAGATGTTTACAAAATTATGAGGGGCATGGATAGGGTAAATAGGTAAAGTCTCTTCCCTGAGGTCGGGGAGTCCAGAACTAGAGGGCATAGGTTTAGGTTTAGGGTGAGAGGGAAAAGATGATGTGTCGTGGAGGCTGGTACAATTGCAACATGTAAGAGGCATTTGGAGGGGTATATGAATAGGAAGGGTTTGGAGGGATATGGGCCGGGTGCTGGTAGGTGTGACTGGATTGGGTTGGGATATCTGGTTGGCATGGACTGGTTGGACTGAAGGGTCTGTTTCCATGCTGTACATTTCTATGACTCTTAAGAGTTTCTTTAAACGTATAAAAATCAGGAGACGGTCAAAGCAAACGTAGGCCCCTTAGAAAGTAAGTATGGGGAGATAGTTATGGGGAACAAGGAAAGGGCAGAGGAGTTAGATATTTTGTATCGGTCTTTATGGTGTAAGATACATTAAACATCTCATTCATAGTACTTCCCTGCATTCTTTGTTATGTAAGAATAATAGGGTGATAATGATAATTATCTTTCCAAACATAGACTGGGACTGCCAGAGTGTTATGGGCTTGGATGGAGAGGAATTAAGTGTATACAAGAACATTTTCTGATTCCGTATGTGGATGTACCTACTAAAGACCTACTAAGGAGACCATTATTTCATCCTCTTCTATCTTAGTGTCTTTGATAGTCTTCAGGAATTCTTGGGTGGATTAGATGGAGTGGCGTGAATCTTCTACTAAGCATTTTAGTCTTTGGTGTAGCTCCTTGGCTAATCTGTAAGTTGGTGTTCCAGGTAGCAAGACTATAGGTCTGAGAGGGGGGCTCCTGGTTTGTGAATTTTGGGTAATCTTTAGAAGCGTGGTGTGTTGGATCCATCTGGTTTCATTTTTTGAAAGTTGGTCTTATTTATTTCTCCAGATTTCTGAAGTTTTTTGAGTAGGGCTGTGATTCGGTTCTCTAGTTTTGGGGTTGAGTCTATTGACACCTGTTTGTAAGTGTTGGTATCTGTAAGTACAGCGTTCACTTTTTCAATGTAATCTCTTCGATTTAGAATGACTGTCAAGCGTTCTTTGTCTGCAGGTAGGATAACAATGTTTTTTTAGTCTTTCTAGTACCTTCCTTTCTTGTGTATTGAAAGTGTTTCCTTCCCTTTTTCCTCTTAGTAAGAGGATTAAATTACAACTGCCAGGATGCGGACAAGAAAGATGTCTTGGCATTAGAAACAACACTAAAAGACAACCAACTCACAGAAGAAACCCAGCAAACCGTCAGACAGGTAGTCGCACCAATGTTGCTTAATGTCTGATGATTTGCTGGATTTCTTCTGAGTTGGTTGTCTTTTAGTGGGATGTCTGATTTCAGGGTTCTTAGCAGAGGCAGTAGTGCAGAGACTTGAACAAACAGCTCTGCCAACCATCCAACCCAAGCTTTGGGTCCGCTACGTGGATGACACCTTTGTCATCACAAAACGAAACAAATTAGTGGAAATCCTCAAGACCATCAATAATACCCTTACTGGCATAAAATTCATTAAAGAGGAGGAAAACAACAACAAACTGCTATTCCTAGATGTCACAGTAAAGCGAACAGCCAATGCAGAACTTCAAACCAGCATCTACAGGAAACCAACACTGCAGCACAGAGGAACTACGCAGAGCAGAGAAAAATCACCTATACCGTGTATCCATAAAGAATGGGTACCCAATGAACACAGTCTGCCGATTTCTCAGCAACAAACTCAAATGAGCAGACAGAACACATCCAGGAAACCTTAGCCACTCTCCTCTACGTCAAAGACATCTTGGAAATGACTGCCAGACTACTCAGACTCCTTGGCATCATGGTAGTCCACAAACCCACCAACACACTGAAACAGCAGCTAATGAATTTGAAAGACCCTATACAGACAACAAGCAAAACTAATGTCATTTACAAAATACCGCACAAGGACTGTAATGAACACTACATTGGACAAACAGGCAGAAAACTAGCCAGCAGAATACATGAACACCAACTAGCCACAAAAAGACATGATCCGCTCTCAGTAGTATCCTCACATACAGATGAGGAAGGACACCACTTCGACTGGGACAATACATCCATCCTAGGACAAGCCAAACAAAGACACACACAAGAATTCATAGAAGCGTGGCATTCCACCCGAAACACTCTCGACAAAGAGTTAGACCCCTCTACCACCCCCTGAGAAAAGGAACAGGAAGTGACTTCATCACAGGAAATAACATCACCACAGAAAATGACATCACCAACCCAAAGAAACCCAAACATATAAATAGAAAGCAGGACTTTTCAGCATTGTTTTGCCTGAGGCCCACTGAAGATGTTACCTAGTGGGTAAACGAAACGTCTGGAAATGAACCTTGCAGCTCAGCGAGCAAACCTACATCCAATTCAGTAAGATGTTCAACAAGGTTCTGAATGGTAGACTGGTTAACAAGGTGAGATCACATGGAATGCAGGGAGAACTAGCCATTTGGATGCAGAGCTGGATTGAATGTGGGAGACAGAAGGTGGTGGTGGAGAATTGCTTTTCAGACTGGAGACCTGTGACCAGCAGTGTGCTGCAAGGATCGGTGCTAAGTCCACTGCTTTTTGTCATTATATATAAATGATTAGATGTGAATATAGGAGGAATGGTTAGTAAGTTTGCACATGACACCAAAATTGAAGGTGTAATGCACAGTGAAAAAGGTTACCATTGAGTACAATGGGACCTTGATTAGATGGGTCAAGGAATGGCGGATGAAGTTCAATTTAGGTAAACGTGAGGTGTTATATTTTGGAAAGACAAATCAGGGCAGAACTTGTACACTTAATGGTAAGGTCCTGGAAAGTGTTGAAGAACAAAGGGACCTTTGAGTGCAGGTTCATAGTTCTTTGAAAGTGGAATCGCAGATAGACAGCACTTGGTATGCTTGAATTTATTGGCCAGTGCATTGAGCATAGGAGCTGGAATGTCATGTTGCATCTGAGCAGAACATTGGTTAGACCATTGAATCGATGAGATCATTTACAAGGCTGACCCTTTTTTTATGTGGCTAGGTTGTGTATGAACTTTCCATAATAATTTACCAAAACCAAAAATGACCTAATCACTTGGACAGATGTGGCAGCTGGGATACTTCTGATCACCCTAACTTTACATATATTACTTGGTCTTATCGAACTTGTAGCCCACATAGGTCACTTAGGGCACTGGAACACGCATTTTTTCCCATCATAGGCATTTACCTGCCTCAGAAAAACTTCTAAAAACTGTACTCGTTTCCTCTAACTTATCCTTATTTGTTTTCCCTGTTATCATGATGTCCTCGAGGTAAGTGGGATCTTAGGTAGGCCTTGCAAAATGTTCTCCAACTACTGAAAAATTGAATCAGGTGGCAATACACTAAATGACAATCTTATATATTGATATAAGTCTTTATGGGTATTAATTGTAGCATGTTTCTGAGAATCTTGTTCTAAACACAATTGCAAATAAGCATGGCTCATGTCAAGCTTCATGAAAGAAAACTCCTCTATCCAACTGCGAAAAATGGTTTACTGTTTAAAATCCGTACAAAGTCAAATTAACCTATTAGACTTCAAAATTGGTACGACTGGTGCTGTCCATTCAGTGAATTGGATTGGTTTGATGATTTTGTTTTCACTTTTCACTTTTCTGAGTTGTGCTTTTGCTTTTGCCCATAAGGCAAATGGCACTGGACAGGCCTTGCAGAATTGCAGAAGTTGCTTTCGCTTTTCTGATAGTTCCTAGACCTTCCTAGTAACCTTCCAGGAATTAGTTAGAACTTCAGTGAGGATCCATTTTCTAATCGAGAAATGTTGAGCCAATCTAGGTGAATATCTCTCAATTTCACACCAACAAGCTTGTATCTGAGCCTTCTCCTACAATCACTGAACCAGCTGCCTTTCATTCGAGACCAGAACAGAGGCTGTACTCTTAATCTTCAAAGGCTCCCCTCCCAGTATAGCTCTCGGCTCTGGCTGAAGTCTTGTGCAAATTTGAGGGCTGGAGTCCAGAACGAATTTTATTAAAAGGTGATCTGCAATGACTGAGACTACCAATGTTAAGTCTGGATGGTGAAGAATTTGTGTTCAAGAAAATGTTCTTTATGTAAATGTTCCTTCCTTTGGGTAATAAGACAGGGCGAAGTGACTGAAACGAGAGTAGAGGAATGCTTTGGATCTAGTGAGTAAAATTCTATTAGTTTTCAAATAGCTGTGGAAAAAGATAAGCCATCTATAAAAATTAAAGCTTTTATTGGAGCATGGCAAAATTAAATGGTGTGATACAAAACTTTCAAAAGTTGATTAGCGTTCACTGTTCTCAGTTAAAGGAATGTCTCATAAACGGGAGGTTTTCAAAAGAATGATGGTGAGAGTTCAGAGTCATTATGTGTAAGGTAAGGCTGGTAGGACTAGGGAACAGTGAGGTTCTCGTCAAGAATAAAAAGAATCATAGATATAGACAACTGGGTTCAACTGAACCTCTTGAATAGTATAAAGAGTGTAGGGGCATTCTTATGAGGGTGATCAGGAAAGCAGAGAGGAGATATGAGAAAGCTTTGGCAGATAACGTTCAGGATAATCCAAGATTCCACAAGTACTTTAAGAGCAAAAGAGCAATTAGAGAGACAGTAGGGCTCCTTTAAAGATCAAAGATGTCATCTTTATGTTGAACCTAGGAGATGGGAGGGATAGTAAATATTCATTTACTGTGGAGAAAGAAACAGAGGCTAGAGAACTCCAGGAAATAAGTGTTGATGTTTTCAAAACAGTTCATATTACTGAAGAGGAAGTGCTTGGAGGCCTTAGAAAATATAAAGGTGGATAAATCTGGTTCCTGACCAGGACATTGTGGGAAGTTAGGGACGGAATTGCGGGACCCCTTGCAGAAGTTTTTCTATCACCTATAACCATGGGTGAGGTGGTGGATGACTGGAGAGTGGCTAATATTGTACCTTTGTTTAAGAAGAGATGTAAGGAGAAGCCTGGAAACTATAGACCTGGGAGTCTGACTTTGGTGGGTAAGTTTTTGGAGGTGATTCTGAAAAATAGGATTTGGAGAGCATGGAATGATTCGAGATAGTCAGCATGGTTTTGTGTAGGGGAAATAGTGTCTCTCAAACTGAGGTTTTTTTTTGAGGATTAATAAGGACAGAGTGGTAGATGCCATTTATTTTGACTTTAGTAAAGCCTTTGGCAAGGTTCCGCATGGTAGGTTAATTAGTAACATTAGATCACATGGGATTCAGAGGAACCAGCCAATTGGATACAAAATTGGCATAATGACCGGAGACAGTGTGGTAGTGCAGGGTTTTTTTCCTGCACTGGAGGCCTGTTACCAACAGTGTTCCACAGGGATTGGTGCTGAGTACAATTTTGTTTATCATTTTATATAAATAATTTAGATGAGAATATAGAAGGCATGGTTCGTAAGTTTGCAATTTGTACCAAAATTGGTGGTACACCAATTTAAGATTACAGAGATCTTGATTAGGTCAATGGGCTGAGGAATGACAGATGGAGTTTAATTTGCATAAATGCGAGATATTGCATTTTGATAGAACAAACAAGGGCAGGAGTAGGACATATATACAGTTAAAAGTAGGGCCTTGGATAATGTTGTTGAACAGAGAGACGTCTGGGTTCAGGTACATAATCCTTGAAGTATGCGCCATATGTAGACAGGGTGGTTAATAAGGCATTTAACACGCTTACCTTCTTTGCGCAGACCTTTTGAGTATAGGAGTTAAGGCTGTTCAGGTCATTAGTGAAGCCTCTTCTTTGTCCAGTTTTAGGAGGATATTAGTAAACTGGAGAGAGTTCCAAAGAGATTTACCATGATTTACAAAATGCTGGTGCGGCCACACTTGGAATATTGTGTACAGTTTTGGTCGCTCTATTACAGAAAGGATGTGAAAGCATTGGAAAAGGTGCAGAGGAGATTTATCAGGATGTTGCCTGGTCTGGAGGGAAGGTCTTATGAGGAAAGGCTGAGAGACTTGGGTCTGTTCTCATTGGAAAGAAGAAGGTTAAGGGGGGATTTGATAGAGACATACAAGATGATCGGATTAGATAGGGTAGAAAAGAGTTTTTCCTAGGATAATGACGTCAGCTTGTATGAGGGGGCACAACCTCAAATTGAGGGGTGATAGATGTAAGACAGATGTCAGAGGCAGGTTCTTTAGCAGTGTGTGTAAGGGCATGGAATGCCCTACCTGCGAAGGTAGTCAACTCAGCCACATTAGGGAGATCTAAACGATCCTTAGATAAGTACATGGATGATTTTGGGATAGTGTAGGGGGACCAGCTGAGAATAGTTCATAGGTCGGCACAACATCGAGGGCTGAAGGGCCTGTTCTGCGCTATATTGTTCTATATTCTATGTTGTTGGGAATGGAAGGTTTGAGTTCTAAGGAGAGACTGGATAGGCTGGGACTTTTTTCACTGGCGCACAAGAGGTTGAGGGGTGACCTTATAGGAGTTTGTAAAATTGAGAGGTATTGATAAGGTGTATGGCAAGTGTCTTTCCCCTAATGTGGGGAATTTCAAAAGGAGAGAGCACATTTTGAAATTGAGAGGAGAAAGATTTTAAAAGATGACGGGTTTTTTTTTAAAGAGTGATTTTTGCATGAAATAAACTTCCAGAGGAAGTCGTGAATGTGGATACAGTTACAACTTTTTAAAAAAGACATTCAGATCAGTCCATGAATAAGAAATGTTTAGAGAGGTGTGGGCTAGAAGCAGGCAGGTGGGATTAGTTTGTTTGTGATTATGATCAGCTTGGACTGAAGGGCTGTGTAACTCTACCACTGACTTCAGACTCATCAGTCTGTAATTTTCTGGTTCATTCTCTACCACTCCTCTTAAAAAGTAGAACCACGTTAGTCATCCTCCAGTCCCCTGGTACTTCCCCTGTGACCAGAGATGAATTAAAAATTTGTGTCACAACTCCTGCAATTTCCTGCCTCACCTCCCACAGCAGCCTAGGATGCAATTCATCTGGGCCAGAGGATTGTCTCTATGTAAGCTTGGCAGTGCTCCAATACCTCCCCGTTTCCTGTGTCAAATTGTGTTAGTTCCTCACAGTCCCTTTTCCTGAATTACATACCAAAGTTCTCCTTTTCCACAGTGAAGACTGAAGAGAAGCATTCACTCAGCTCCCATCCAATATTCTGTGGCTTCAGACATTGGTTGTCCCTTGTTTTCTATCGGGCCCTACTCTTTCCCTGGTTAGTCTCTTCCTTTTAATGCGTTTGTAAAATATGTTTGGATTCTCCCTAATCCTGTTTACAAGTTCTTTCTCATATTCTCTTTTAGCTCTTCTAATTGTTTTCTTAAGTTCCCTCTTGGACTTTCCATATTCCACTAGGGCCGTAACTGAATTATTCCCTTTGGACTTGCTAAAAGGCCTAATCATCATCTTTATCTAATCCTGAATTGTCCTAGACAGCCAGGGTTCTCTGAACTTATTGCTCCCATATTCCCCTCTAAAGGTTGCACATGAACTCTCCCCAGCTCCTTTTTTGAATGCCCCTGTTGCTCTGCTGTAGACTTATTCACAAGGGACTGTTCACAGTCTCCTGTGGCCAGATCCTCCTTTATTTTAATAAAATCTGCCATCACCCTCCCTAGTTCAAAACTCTTTTCTGCAGGCCATCTTTTTCCTTGTCCAGAACAAATTTGAACTATTCTGTGTTATGGTCACTATTGCCTAAATGTTTGATACGGTTTTAATTTTATTTATTATTATCGCATGTACCTAAGTATAGTGAAAACCTTTGTTTTGCATGCAGTACAGGCAGAACGTTACATATAAGGAAGTACAGGTCACCGAGTGAGGCATACAAACTTACTTTTGTATACCTTCTGTGCAGCTGTAAGACCAACATTAGATTTGAAATTTGAAATCCAGTCGCAAAACAGCAAGGAAAAAGCTGTTCTTCACTGCCACATTGAACATTGTCTAGCTTCTTTGCTCAGTACCAGATCCAGCACTGCGTGTTCCTTTTTTTTTTTGGGCCTTCTATGTATTGATACAAAAATCACCCCTGGATACTTGCAAGAAATTGGCCATCTAACTCCTGAACACTATGACTATCCCAATTTATGTTGGGAAAGTTGAAATCCCCCACTATATTTACCTGGTTATAACTCTTACACACCTCTGAACTGCCTACACGTTTGCTCACCTATTTCCTGCTGACACTTAATCCATAATCAGTGGTTAACACGGTTGCCTCACAGCACCAGGGTCCCAGGTTTGATTCCAGCCTTGGGCAACTGTCTGTGTGGAGTTTGCACATTCTCTGTGTCTGCGTGGGTTTCCTCTGGGTGCTCTGGTTTCATCCCACAGTCCAAATATGTGCAGATTAGGTGAATTGGCCATGCTAAATTGCCCATAGTGTTAGGTGCATTAGTCAGAGGGAAGTGGGTCTGGGTGGGTTACTCTTCGGAGGGTTGGGCCGAAGGGGAAAGTGAGGACTGCAGATGCTGGAGACCAGAGTTGAAAAATGTGGTGCTGGAAAAACACAGCAGGCCAGGCAGCATCCGAGGAGCAGAAGAATCGACGTTTCCTGAAGAAGGGCTTCTGCTGAAACGTCAATTCTCCTGCTCCTCGGATGCTGCCTGGCCTGCTGTATTTTTCCAGCACCACATTTTTCAACTCTGGTTGAGCCAAAGGGCCTGTTTCCACACTGTAGGTAATCTAAAATAAAATGCACTCCCAGTAAAGTACCTGCTCCTTTAACATTCTGAAATTCTACCCGTAAAGCCTTGTTTGAGGACCCTTTCAAGATATCATCTCTCCTTATTGCAGTAATTGATCCTTCCACAGAAAGGTGTGGAACCAGGATATTTCTCCAATTGATTCCACACTGACCCTTCGAAGAGCATCCCACCCACCCTATCCCTGTATCCCTGCATAGCATATGGCTAATCCACCCAAGCTATGCATCCGTGGACACTATGGGCAATTTAACAAGACCAATCCTGCCCATCTATGGAATGTGGGAGGAAACTGGAGCACCTGGAGGAAACCTACACAGATACAGGGAGAATGGGCAAACTCCACGCAGAGGTGGAGTCACTTGAGGTAGGAATCAAAGCTAGGTCCCAGGCACTGTGAGGTAGCAGTGGTCGCCACTGTGCCCCTCCTTAATGCTGCACCAGCACCTTTTTCACACCCTCCTCATCTTGCCTAAAGATCATTGTAATGTTGAGTTGCAGGTCCAACCCTTCAACCATGTTTCTGTAATGGCAACAATATAATAAGTGTGTCAATTCGTGCCATTAACTCATCAGTCTTGTCTATTACACTTCGAGCATTAAAGACCGTCCAGCCTTGCCTTACTCTCTCAACACACAACACAGCTGAATTCACTTTGACTTGCTTCCTTTGCTGTACATAGAACAGTACAGGTACTTTGGTCCTCTGTTGTGCGGACCTTTTATCCTACTCTAAGAACAAACTAATCTATGTACCCTTCATTTTACTATCATCCGTGTGCTTATCCAAGAGTCACTTAAATGTCCCTAATGTGTCTGACTGCACTATCACTGCTGGCAATGCATTCCACGCACCCACTACTCTCTGTAAAGAATCTACCTCTGACATCTCCCTGTAACCTTCCTCCAGTTACCTTTAAAATTATGACCCCTCATGATAGCCATTTCCACCCTGGGAAAATGTTTCTGGCTATCCGCTCTATCTGTGTCTCTCATCATCTTGCACGTACCTTTCAAGTCACCTCTCGTCCTTCTTCACTCCAGTGAGAACAACCCTAGATTTCTTAAATTTTCTTCATCCGATATCTCCTCCAGTCCAGGCAGCATCCTGGTAAATCTCTTCTGTACCCTCTCTAAAGCTTCCACATCCTTCCATTAAAGAGGAAAATGGAACTGAACACAATATTCCAAGTGTGGGCTTTATAGAGCTGCAACATAACCTTGTTCTTAAACTCAATCCCCCGCTAATGAAAGCCAACACACTATACGCCTTCTTAACAACCCGATCAACTTGGGTGGCAGCTTTGAGGGATCTATGGACATGGACCACAAAATTCCTCTGTTCCTCCACACTGCTAAAAATCCTGCCTTTAACCCTGTAATCTGCATTCAAGTTCCACCTTCCAAACTCCATCTGCCACTTATTAGCCCAGCGCTGCATTCTGTCAATGTCCCGTTGAAACCTACAACAACCCTCCACGCTATCCACAACTCCACCAACCTTTGTGTTGTCGGCAAACTTATTAACCCACCCTTTTTCTTCCTCATCTAAGTCATTTATAAAAATCACCGGAAAAAAAAGAGTTCCCAGAACAGTTTGCTAGAGAACACCACTGGTCACTGAGTTCCAGGCTGAATACATTCTGTCTGCCCTCTGTTTTCTATGGGACTGCCAGTCCTGTATCCAAACAGCCAAATTTCCAAATATTCCATTCCTCCTTACCTTCTGAATGAGACTACCATGGGGATCTTTATCAAATACCGTGATAAAATCTATATACACCACATCCACTGTTCTACCTTCATCAATGTGTATTGTCACATCTTCAAAGAATTCAATAAGGCTTGTGAGGCATGACCTGCCCCTCTCAAAACCATGCTGACAATCTCTCATCAAAATATGCTTTTTCAAATAATCATAAATCCTGTCTCTCAGAATCCTCTCCAGTAATTTGGCCACCGCTGATGTAAGACTGACTAGTCTGTAATTCCCAGGGTTCTCCATATTTACTTCCTTGAACAAGGGAATAACATTTTCCACCATCCAACCATCTGGTACTATTCCAATCTGTTATGGACGAGGACAGACCACTCAAAACATTAAGCAGGCAGCCCAGACCATGACTTTGCAATTTTATTTCAGTAAGTGTACAATGAAAATTACCCAGAGTAAGTTAGCGAGGTTGACTACTAGATTTTAAAACCGACAAAAATTTATTCTCTAAATTACACAATGAAACAAAGAACAAAATAATGAACCCCTACAGAACTCAGTCTGTTGAAACTAGACTTAATTATGCTGTTTTCAATATACACAACAGTCCTAATAATCAAACTCCCTTTAAAACCCATTATAAATGGAACACATGCTTACAGGTTGAAGTTGAAAGGCAGAAAGAGTGAGTTTCCACACAGCTCACTGTTGAACTCCTCACCATTTTAAGACTGAACTAAACTGCTCAGCTCGAGAGCTGACCACTCTCCTTTCTTTATACAGGCCACTTCTAAAACAGACCACTTTGGCCCAGAGTCTCATCTGTTTGTATATAAACAAAAGGCCTCTCAAAAAGCCTTTTCATCTCCGTACCAAACCAGACTGATCGGAGCCTGGCCTGGTATTTTGCTCTTTTGGAAAAAAGTCAACGACCGAGTATCAGCCAAGGAACAGCTTTAGAAAAATAGCTTTGTGACATTGGGAATGTGAAATATACAAAATGTGCTGACAATATTTATCATTTTAAGTCCTTGACCAGTCATCACTTAAATAGTTATTTTTTATCCTCCATTTCTTCCTTCCTGTCTCCTCCATCCCATAATTGCGTCTTTCTATAGTTTTCCCCCTAGCAGTTTTGATAAATCAGGCAAAACTCATGCAAGTAAATAATGTATACAAGCTGTGCAAAAAGACTTTTGAGACTGCTTAGGAAAAGACATTCCTTTATTTTTTCCCAAATTATTGAGTGACTTTACCCCTACCAAAGGTGTGTTTGCATTTGTTTTGTTTATGAATCAGCTTTTTACCTTCTCAGAAAATTTATGATTCAACCTTTTACTTTATTCAAGGTTCCATATATTTGAATAATTAGAAGTGAATTATTTTGTTTGTCTTTATTTCACCGTTTTCCTTGTATTTTTCCTCCAATGGCAAGGCCAGCATTAATGCCAATCCCTATTTGTTACCCTTCAACTTAAAAGCTTTGCAAGACCGTTTTGGAGGGCAGTTGGAAATCGATCAAATTGCTGTGGGTCTGGAGTCATATATATTTCATTTCCATCAGCTACCTCTGTCCCCAGATCATTAGCTTAAGGTCTCTGGATTAGCTTAGGTCCAATGATGTACACCATCCCAGAGAACTGACAGTTTAATGTAGCAACAACAAAGTGCCTTTGAAGCTCTGCTTATTTTTGACAAACTGAGCAATGTGCAAATAGGATTAAAAAAAATTAACACATTCACAAAAACTTGAGAGAGAATTGGTATCAGGTTTATGTAACATTAGCCTACCTGAACCGTATTGGGCTAATGTTCTAGTGAACTGCATAGCTACAGAAGTGGAGAGGGTTGAAAACTAAATAGGTAAGGGATCAAACTGGGGAAGTTGTGGTAAATCGGAGTAAGAGAATGGTGTATATAGATACTCGCATTTTATGAAGCGGCTAACAAGTGTAGTTTCACAGCTGTCAGAATGAGAAATTGTACAAGGGCTCTGGAGATCAGGTTTTGCTGAAACAACAAACAAGCAGTGCAGTTTCACAGCTGATGTGGGAGGTCTAATATCCATCCAGAAGTATCAGTGATTTCAAAAACATCACTGCCTGAAACTACAGGAGTACCTGTATCTTTGGTTTTGAGCCAGATCAGCTGTGTTTGATTTTAAGCTTTATAAAACTTCTGAATCTTTTTTTTTGTAAATCTGTAATAGTGAGTAAGGTGGAGGCATTGTTTTTATTATGTTTATACTGAGATCTGTCTCTTGATTGACTTTTAATATTAAGGATTGACACTGAGTTATCCCAGAGTGCTGTTTTTGAGTAGTAAGACTGTGCTAATGCTGAGTTTTTGAGCATAGTGTGTTTTGTTTTTTAGGTAATTTCTGGCTGTGTAGATTGGTAAAGGGGCAGAAATGGCTTGTGGTAGGGTGATGTGCTCTTCCTGTCAGATCTGAGAGAATTTGAATGTTTCTGGAAGCTATGTCTGCAGGTAGAGTGTTTACTCGCGGATTTCATCAGACTGCATGGGTTGGTTGGAGCAGCATTTGGATGTAACGTGGAGTTTACAAGAGCAAGGGGTGTGATGGATGGTAGTTTCAGGAAGGTGGAGGAAGGTAGCTGGTTGACTGCTAGGAGTAGGTGAGGTAGCCAGGTAGCCACAGGACACTCCTGCACTATCCTCACTTCAAACAGGTACGCCATTTTGAATACACTAGGGGTGGGGGATAGCCCCTTGGGAGTATAGCACTGACAGCCAGATTTCAGATACTGTGACTGGCTCTACTGTAATAAGGGTATGTCAGGTTCCAAGCGATTGATTGTAATAGGGGACTCTCTCTCATCTGGGGCACAAACAGATGTTTCTGCTCATGTCAGCAAGACATCAGGATGGTGTGTTGCGTCCCTCGTGCCAGTGTCAAGGCTGTTTCGGAGAGGGTGCAGAGTATTTTGAAAGGACAGAGTGACTGACAGGAGATGGTTATGCATGTTGATACCAACAACATGGTAGGGAAAGGGAGAACAAAGAAAACTAGGCGGGTGGTTTTAAAAAATAGGTCCTCGAGGGTAGTAAAATTTGTGCCACCTGCCAGTGAGAACTAGAATTGGCAGATAGAGCAGATAAGCCCTTCTGCTTATGCCCGAAACGTCGATTTTCCTGTTCCTTGGATGCTGCCTGACCTGCTGCGCTTTTCCAGCAACATATTTTCAGCTCTGATCTTCAGCATCTGCAGTCCTCACTTTCACACCCAATAGTGAACACTAAATTGAGAGCCAAATATGTCAGGAGATCTCCTCTCTGTCAGAATAACAGGCTTGTAATGATTGGGGATTTTAACTTTCCAAACATAGACTGGGGCTTTCCTTGTGTGAAGGGCTTGGATGGAGAGGAATTTAGTGTGTACCCAAGGAAACTTTCTTATTCCATGTGTGGACATACCTACTAGAGATTGTCTGTTGGGAATTAAGTGACTGAGGTGTCAGTGAGGGAGCACTTTGGGGCAAATGATCATAATTATATTGTTTTAAAATAGTGATGGAAAAGGATAGACCTGATCAAAAGTTGAAGTTCTTAATTGGAGTAAGGCCATTCTTGACACTATTAGGCAGGAATTTTCAAATGTTGATTGGGGGAGGCCGTTCACAGGTAAAGAAATGGTTGGGAAGTGCAATTCCTTTAAAATGAGATAGTATGTCCCTGTTAGTGTGAAGGGCAAGGCTGGTAAGTGTTGGGAATGCTGGATGACTAGGCTCTGGCCAAGAAAAAGGAGGAGGCATATGTTGGGGACAGACAGCTGGGGTTGACTGAATGCCTAGAAGAGTATGAAGGCAGTAGGTGTATACTTAAGAGGGAAATCAGGAGGGCAAAAAGGGGACCTGAGGAGCTTTGGCAAATAGGGTTAAGGAGAATTCGGAGATTGAGTAAATTAAAGCAAAAGAGTAGGGAGAGATTAGGGCCCCTTAACGATCAATATGGCCATATATGTGTGAAACCACAGAAGTTAGGTGAGATACTGAACAAATATTTCCTGTCCATATTTACTGTGGTGAAGAACGTGGAAGCTGGGGAATTAGCAGAAATAAAAAAAATCTTAGTATTTATATTACAGAAGAGGAGGTGCTGGAAGTCTTAAAATGCATAAGATTAGATAAATCCCTGGGACCTGATCAGGTGTTTCCCAGAACTTTGGGAAGTTAAGGAAAAGTTTATTGGGCCCTTTGCTGAGATAATTGTATCTTTGATAACTAGGGGTAATGTGCAGGAAGACTGGAGGTTTGCTAAAGTGGTACGATTATTCAAGAAAGGCCATATGGAAAAGCCTGGGGACTAGAACATTGTGCCTTACCTTAGTGATGGATGAGTTGCTGGAGAGGATTCTGAAGGACAGGATTTACATGCATTTGGAAAGGCAATGATTTGTAAAGGAATGTCAGTATGGCTTTCTGCATGGAAAATCATGTCTCATATCTTGATTGACTTTGTTTGAAGAGGTGACAAAGAAGATTGATGAAGGCAGAGCAGTAGATGTTCTTTTGGACCTCAGCAAGGCATTTGACAAGGTTCAGTATGGTGGACTGGTTAGTAAGGTTAGATGACATGGAATCCAGGGAGAGAGACGCAATTGGATGCAAAATTGGCTTGAAGATAGGAGACAGAGGGTGGTGGTAGAGGTTTGTTTTACGGACTGAAGGCCTATGACCAGCAGTGTGCCACAAGGATCGGTGCTGAGTCCACTGCTTGTCGTCATTTATATAAATGATTTGGATGTGAATATAGGAGGCATGGTTAGAAAGTTTATGGATGACACCAAAATGTTGGTGTAGTGGACAGTGAAGAGTATCTGAAAGTACGATGGGACTTACACAGTTAATGGTAGGATCCTCAGGTGTGTTGCACAGCAAGGAGACCTAGGATGGCGGGTGCACAGTTCCTTGGAAGTGAAGTCACAGGTAGATAAAATAGTGGAGAAGGTGCTTAGCATATTTGCTTTCATTTGTCAGTGCATTAACTATAAGAGTTGGAAGGTCATGTTGTGGCTCTACAGGATCATTGGGGACACCTTAGAGTGCTGTGTACATCTTTGGTCGCCCTTCTGTAGGAAGGATGTTGTTAAACTTGAGAAGGTGCAAAAATGATTTACAAGATGTTGCTGGGACTGGCGGGTTTGAGTTATAAGGAGAGGCTGAACAGACTGGGATGTTTTTCCCTGGAGCTTCGGAGGTTGAGTGACCTTTACAGAAGTTTATAAAATCATGAATGGCATGCATAGGGTAGATAGCCAAGTTCTCTTTCCTAGACTGAGTAAGTCAAAAACTAGAGGGCATAAGTTTAAGGCGAGGGGAAATATTTGACAGGACCAGGGATAGGTTTTTCATGCAGAGGGTGGTGCATGTATGGAATGAGCTGCCAGAGGAAGGGATGGAGACAGATATATTACAAGGCATCTGGATGGATATATGAATAGGATGGGTTTAGAGGGGTACAGGCCAAATGCTGGCAAATGGAACTAGATCAGATTGGGACTGTCTGGTCTGCGCAGAAGAGTTGGACCCAAGAGTCTTTTTCCGTGCTGCATAACTCTGACTCTATGACTTTATATGGAAATGTAAAACCGACCATAACAGGAAGAAATAGAAATTCTAAGTCTGTTAGTCAACCGGATATTGTTTCCCACATGATGATCCAAAATACTGGGTGTTGGCAAGTTACTCCTCTATAGTACCCACGGAGGAATAATATCCAGAAAGAGTCACTAATGATGGCTTGGAATTATGCTTTTCAATGCCTCCCCAGTTGAATTGATATATTTGGGTAAGAATTGAGTATTCACCACATTGTTCTGGAAATATCAGCTGTAAATCCACTGATGTGTTTATTGTTTGATTTTTCCAGTAGAGACTATGGGGACAGGTTTCAAAGTGTGCTTATGTTTGCTTCCATCCCTGAGGTGGAACTTGTGCTGCAGCATCTTCTAAAAGTAACAAGTCTTCACCTGAACCCTCCATAGTTGAAGGTGCTCAGTTCATCCATGTTCTTGTCCAACATCTGTTCGCCCAGATTGATATTTTTGAATACTTGTCAGGCCTACTGAATATTTTTTACTTTCTCGATTCCTCTTGAGTCTAAAGCAGACTCCCAAACGTAGAGTGGATGCTGTTTTGAAAAACTCCTGTAAGAATCAGGATATATAAATGAGGATGAAAATTGAAAATGTATTGGCTCAGGACTGTGTGCATTCTATAGGTGCATGTGCTGGCACTGAGCGGTGACAAACAGACCTTTGAATATTTAAGTTGAGTCTACATGAATAGTATGAAGTTTTACTCTTGAAGTGCAGCCACTATTTTGATGTAAAATATGCAGTGGTTAATTTTCACAGACCTACTTACAAGCAGCAATGAGATAAATTGTCATTGGTGATGGTCTGTTTTTGGTAGTGATAGTTTAGGAATAAATCTTGGCCATGACACAAGAACACTATCTGAGAGGGTAAGTGAGATGTTTGTTTAGTATCTGTTCAGGAAAATACATCTCTGATATTGCAGAGTTAGCTGTACTGCCACAAACATGGAGAATGCTCAAGAAACTTCCAATTTTTAAGGCAGCAACCATGTTTTGTGTGATATGACTCTTGAGAACAGGCAGGTGAAATTTAAAAATTTAGACCCCAATAGTTAGTGAATGTTTGGAAACTAAGAGCTGAATCCTTCTCATGTTTTCATGTTTTTGTTTGCAGATATGTGAATGGACATGCCAAGAAACACTATGAAGATGCCCAGATTAATTCAAACAACATTAAAAAGTCAGAGAAGCATGAAAAAGAGAAATTGCAGCATGCAGTGTGTATGGATTGCAGCAGTTACAGCACCTTCTGGTATGTGAAGTAAAATATTAAATCTGTTAATGCAGGGTTTATAATATTATTTGAACCAAAGAACTTGCTGTGCACTTTAATGTATGCTCTTTAATTTAAGTACCTGCTTCATTCTGATCTTCAATGTTGAATAATATTTGCCTTGAGAAACCCAAATAGTTTTGCTGTATGTGGTTTTAATTTGTTGATATTTAACAGCTTAAAGAAAGATCAAAACAGCGAAACCCTGATTTTTATCCCTTTTTTTTAAACCTATATTGAAAAAAAGCATGGTGATTTTATAGTGCCCCATCCATGTCCTGAAACACTTTACAGCCAACAAATGATGAGATTTTGTTTTTCTGGCAATGTTGGTTAAAGGAGAAATGTTGACCAGTAGACGGTGAGAAATCTCAATCTTCGCCTTTAAGTAGAGGACTTTTAGCACAATGGATTTCGGCACAAACAATTTGTATATACAGCAAGGTCCCTCAAGCAGTTTAATGAATACCTGACTGGATAATGTTTTTGATTGGGAATGAAGTTTGGCTAGGATGAGAGGAGGATTGCTTGCTGATTTTTGGGTTAACATTTCATCTAAGCAAAACAGCCTTCCCTAATGCTGTCTTTATCTTTGGTCATCTTAAACTTTTATAGCCTTGCAGTTCTCCCATTCCATCACTCTCTGATACTCGTGCATGCACCCTCTTTACTTATTTTTGATTGTACCTTTGTTGTCTAGATGCTTTACTCCGAAGTTTTCCTCATTTTAACATCTCTAAATCCCTCTTCTTTGTCCATGCTTTTTATCAGTCATTTAACCCCTTTGGCTTTTCATCTACTTTTTGACTACTTTGGTTTGGAATGCTTTTCTGTTAAAAGTGACAAGTAAGTGTAAGTTATGAGTAACAAAATGATAACTGAAGCGTACAGTTTTTATTTTAAATAAAATAAATTCTTAGATTCAGCTGCTGAGTTTCCCTACAACTATTTAACCTTTTTAAAATCATGCACAGATGTAGGCATCGCTGGCTAGGCCAGCATTTATTACCAGCCATAATTGCCCCAAAGATGGTTAAGAGTCAACCATATTGCTGTGAGCCTGGAGTCACATGTAGGCCAGACCAGGTAAGGGCAGCAGTTTCCGTTAGCAAACCAGATGGTTTTTTTCCAACAATCGGCAATAGCTTCATGGTGACCATTCGACTTTGTTATCTGCTATGACAGATACTCAGAATATTGCCCGAATCTCTGGATTAACAATCTAGCAATAATACCACTAAGCTATCACAGTCTCTCTCTTTTCAGGAAAAGAATTGAAAATGAAATTTTGAAATAGTATTGTGCAATTATAATACAATGTGGCAATAACTTTATTTGGAAAAGCTGTTGTTTCTGCTAAAAACTTCTGGAAGCACAATTTGTAGCACTGGTGGCCTTGTCATTAACGATAGTGACAAGCAAGTTAAATGTCCGATTTAGATCCATGAAACTTATGGTTCATCGAGCATTAGCTCATGTCCATAGATACTGCCACACGCACCTCAGTAGTAATCTGCAGCAAAGCACACTTTGTCTGTGATTGATTACTCCAGAGCTTCTGCTAAATTTTGATGTCAATTTTAGTTTCTTCAAATCATTCAACTCCTTTGTAGACTGCACTTCTGATCTGTACTCAGATGATTTTCTCAGGGCTTTTGAATGTGTTTCCGCTGTCAGGTTTTTTTTCAACTGAGTACAGTACAGCCCTAGGTAGGGGAGGTTTGTCTATTTAATATTCTCATCCTGTCTGAATTATTGTGTTTGCATCTGTCCCATTAACAAAGCTGTGAATGAAGTATTCTTGACTGGCTAGGGCAAACAAGATGACCACACATTACAGCACTGGAGTAAGCTTCTGTTCCTGCTAGCTGAATTACTTGACTTAGTATGTGCAGCGAAGCTACCATTATGCAGTTTTTCTTTATTGGTGCTGCATATGCTTCTTAAATTACCAATTTAAGAAGCACAAGACTTGCATTGCATATGAAATCCCAAAGGGTTTCAATAGTTCTTCCTTTTCCAGAACTGGATTTCATGTAGTTGTGTATCCTTGCTTATAATGAACTTTTACAAAAAAAATCTCAAATCAATGCTGCCATTGTTGTTCTAAGGGACAGTGACATCTTGTGCGTCCTCTCATTCTCCTTTGGATTTTTTTGAGTATTTTGGTTCCCCAACTGTACTGATGAAGCAAAGAAAAGAGTTCAGTATCAGTAGTCTTTATTTCTGCAATTTACCATTCCACAAAATGACACCAGAAAGTGTGAATGAAGTCCTGATGTTGGACTTTCGATCACTTATTTCAAAATAGGAAATGTCCTTTGATGTGGCACCATAGTTGAGACATGAAATGTGGAAAAATAAAATGTATTGGCATATGTAACTGTCACTGGGACAAATACAATTGGGATTACGCACTTTTAGTGGTAGTTATGTCGGAGCAGACTTGATGGGCTGAAGGGCTGTATGAATCGCTGGAGGTATGAGTGGTTAACTCTGCCATTAGGCAAGATTCCAGATTAGATGTGCACCTTATGAATATTCCAATTGGTCTCTGCTGCCATGTATCATTTAGTCAGAGTAAACTGAGCACAGATTAAACCTGACTACATGGTTAATGTTAAGTTAAACATTGCTTCATAGAAATGTAATTAGCTTGTAAAACAATCATTTTAAACGAGAAAGCAACATTTTCCTTTCGCATGAATTTGGAGATTTCAGATTTCTCTTGGGAAAATTTCTAGAAAGGCTCATCATTTTACACTAAAATATGCAGTTCATAATTGAATTGTATTTTAGGAATCCTCAGCCAAATATAAATGCATTTTTTTTTTCTTTCCACTTTCAGGTGATCCTTTAATTTCAATTTAAGTGCTACAAGATCCTACTTTATGGATTTAGTTTGACAAGTTATGTTATTTGCAGTATTGTCTTTTCTGCTACATATAGTTACTGCTAAATACTTAGAATTTTCATTAAAATTACTCTGTTCATTTTATTATGCTGGTTTTATATATATTTCTTTCTATAATCTTGCATCTGTGATCGCTTTAGTCCTGAATTTCCTGGATTACATTTATGGTGCACATTGTGCTGATTTAACTGTTTTTTAAACAATGCAGAAACCTATATCAAGTGTCCTTGATACTGTTGGCACTTCAGTCTTGAACCTCTTGTCTCTTCTTGATGTTTTAGTCCTTTATTATGCTGGGGAGTGTCAATATCAGAAAGCATTCTTGCTTGGTCCCACTGAAAACCTTGTATGTTTTTGGCAGGTTCCAAAAAAAAGAAAATTTGAGAGTACGGAGTGTGACAGCATAATTTTTGAAGTACTGCAGGTCTCATTCACGTGTAATTTCTTAAAAAAAAAGTGGCTGAAATTTTAGGAAGATTCATTTTTGGGAATAGCGCAAATAATTGAGGAAAAGTTCACACGTTTGACATTAAACCTATTATGATCAGTTCCTCAAGAATGAAAGCTAAATTCCACTTGTAGTTATGTTGAAAGTTTCTAAGAAAGTTCAGAGCTTTTTGTCCTCCTTTTTCCTCTGTTTACACTTTCAATTGAGATGGCCTTCTGTCACCTTATTGTATTGGAATTATGCTCTCCTGCCAATGGACACAGTAATATTGGCAAGTTGCAATAAAGTAAAGCTAGAAGATATTGACTGAATTTCATATGAATATCCTGATTCAGTTACCTCTGTGATTTGTTCCTCCTTCACCCAGAGATGGTTCTTGGTCTCAACTGCTGTGCTCATTGCCTAGTTAATCAAGTGATGTACAATCAAATAATTAGGGTTCAGTAACATTGAAAATAAATCAGAAAAGTACTTTTTGTTTAATGTGTAATCTGTTTTTGCTTTAGTTACAGATGTGATGATTTTGTGGTGAATGATACCAAGATGGGCCTGGTTCAGAGGGTCAGAGAGCATCTACAGAACTTGGAGAAGTATGTGTGAATAAGTTAATGGTACTATAATCTTGACTGTTTTCAGGTTTATTTTCTAGACTAGTTTATCTTTTGGATGCAGATTTTAGAAATCAAAAAAAAGATTTCAAACAATGTTTGTATGGAACCCTGGAATAAGCTTGTAAGACAATATAGGTGCAAGAGAACAAAAAGATGAGGTGAGTCTAAATAAAAATTGAAAGAACTCCTGATGCTGAAAATCAGAAACAAAAACAGACATTGTTGGATAAACTCAGTAGGTCTGGCAGTATCTGTGGAGAGAAAACCAGAGTTAATGTTTCAGCTCCAGTGATCCTTTTCGGTTCTGAGGAATTGAACTTCTGCTTGTGATATCTTAGTGAGCTGTGAATGAACCTTTCCTACAAGAAAACTGATTTTCCAGCATTGACAACAACTGTTCTATCTCGTTTAGAAAAAGTGTTAATTAGTTCAATATGTACTTTGGGAGTAGAAATGTGGTTAATGAGTTATAACGTTACTTTTTTTGTTCTGATATACGGATTTAGAACATAGAACACTACAGCATAGTACAGGCCCATCGGCTTTTGATGTTGTGCTGACCCTTTATCCTATCCTATTCTAAGATCAAACTAACCTACATACCTTACATTTTACTATCGTCTGTGTGCCTATTCAAGAGTCACCTAAATGCCCCTAATGTATCTGACTCTACTATCAATGCTAGCAGTGCATGCCACACAGCCACCACTCTCTGCATAAAGAACTTACCTTTGACATCTTCCCTAAACCTTCCTCCAATCACCTTAAAATTATGCCCCCTCATGATAGACATTTCTGCCCTGGGAAAGTGTCTCTGACTATGCCTCTCGTTATCTTGTACACCTTAATCAAGCCACCTCTCATCCTCCTTCACTGCAATGAGAAAAGTCCTTGCTCCCTCAATTTTTCTTCATAAGACATGCCCTCCAGTCCAGGCAGCATGCTGGTAAATCTCTTCTGTACTTTCTCTAAAGTTTCCACATTCTTCCGAGAATGAGATGACCAGACTGAACACAATATTCTAAGTGCGCTCTAACTAGGGCTTTATAGAACTGCAGTATAACCTCAAAGCTCTTAAACTCAATCCCCCTGCTAATGAAAGTCAACACACCATATGCCTTCTTAACAACCCTATCAACCTTGAATGGCAACTTTGAGGGATCTCTGGACGTGGACCCCAAGATCTCTCTATTCCTCCACACTATCAAGAATCCTACCTTTAACCCTGTAATCTGCAATCAAATTCGACTTTACAAAATAAATCACTTCACATTTTTCCAAATTGAATTCCATCTGTGACTTCTCAGCCCAGCTCTACATCTTGTCAATGTTCTATTGCAACCTACAACAGCCCCCCACATTATCCACATCTCCATCAACCTTTGTATCATTGGCAAACTTACTAACCCACCCTTCCACTTCCTCATGCAAGTCATTTATAAAAATCCTAAAGAGCTGAGGTCCCAGAACGGACCCCTGCAGAATATCACTGCAGGCTAAATAATTTCCATCAACTACCGGCCTCTGTGTTCTATTGGCCAGCCAATTCTGTATCCTGACAGCCAAATTTCTCAGTATCCCATACCTCCTCACTTTCTGAATGAGCTACCACAGGGAGCCTTATCAAACGCCTTGCTAAACTTTATATACGGAGTTGAGAGTGTGGAGCTGGAAAAACACAGCAGGTCAGGCAGCATCTGAGGAGCAGGAGAATCTATGTTTCGGGCTTGTGGACCAGGGGCCTGAGAGATAAATGGGAGGGGGGTGGGGGTGAAGGTAGCTGAGAGTGCGATAGGTAGATGAAGGTGAAGGAGGAGGTGATGGGTTGGAGAATATATGGGAAAGGTGATGGACGGTTCAGGAGGGCGCTGCCGAATTGGAGGCTTGAGACTGGGATAATGTGGGGGAGGGGAAATGAAGAAACTGTTGCAATCCACATTTATTTCGTGGTGTTGCAAGGTCCCAAGACAAAATATGAGGCATTCTTCCTCCAGTCGTTGGGTGGTAATAGTTTGGCAGTGGAGGAGGCCTGGGACCTGCGTATCATTGACAGTGGGCGGCGGAGTTGAAGGGTTCAGCCATGGTGCGGTGGGGTTGGTTGGTGCAGGTGTCCCAGAGATGTTCTCTGAAATGATCCGCAAGTAGGTGTCCTGTCTCCCCAATGTAGAGGAGACCACGTTGGGTACAACGAATACAGTGGTTTACATTGGTAGAGGTACAGGTAAATTTCTGTCGGATGTGGAAGGATCTTTTGGGGCTTTGGATGGAGGTTAAAGGAGTGGGTGTGGGCTCAGGTTTGCACTTCCTGCAGTGGCAGGGAAATGTGCCAGGAGTGGGGTGTGGGCTGGTGGGGGCATGGACCTGACAAGGGAATTGTGGAAGGAATAGTCTCTCCAGAACACTGATAGGGGTGGGGAGGGAAATATATCTCTGGTGGTGAGGTCCATTTGGTTCACCTGGACCATCTCAGACACCTCCTTCCCCTTCCTGGACCCCTCCATCTCCATTTCCAGCGACCAACTAATCACGGACATCTACTAAGCCCAAAGAGCTCCCACAGTTACCTAGACTACACCTTCTCCCACCTTACCTCCTGTAAAAGCATCATCTCTTATTCCCACTTCCTCCGCCTCTGTTCCCAGGATGACCAATTCTACCGTAGAAAATCCGAGGTGGCCTCCTTATTCCACGATCTCAATTTCCTTTCTGATGTGGTTAACGATGTCCTCCAGCGCATCTCCTCCACTTCCCACGCCCCACCCTTGAACTCCATCCATCCCAATGCAACAATGACCGAACCCTCCGGTCCTCACCTGTCACCCCACCAACCTCCGCGTCACCCTCTGTCGCTTCCGCCACCTACAAATGGACCCCACCACCAGAGATATATTTCCCTCCCCATCCCTATCAGCATTCTGGAGAGACCATTCCCTCTGCGACTCCCTTGTCAGGTCCATGCCGCCCCACCAGCCTACACCCACTCCTGGCACCTTTCCCTGCCACCGCAGGAAGTGCAAAGCTTGCACCGACACTACTTTGCTCACTTCCATCCAAGGCCTTAAAAGATCCTTCCACATCCAACAGAAATTTACCTGTATTTCTGCCAATGTCATCTACTGTATCTGTTGCACCTAATGTGGTCTCCTCTACATCGGGGAGACAGGACGCCTACTTGTGGATCATCCCAGAGAACATCTCTGGGACACCTGCACCAATCAACTCCACCGCCCCGTGGCTGAACACTTCAACTCCCCCTCCCACTCTGTTAAGGACATGTAAGTCCTGGGCTGCCTCCACTGCCAAACTGTTACCACCCGATGCCTCGAGGAAGAATGCCTTGTATTCCGCCTTGGGACCCTGCAACCACACAGGATAAATGGGGATTTCAAGAGTTTCCTCATTTCCCCATCCCCCACATTTTCCCAGTTTCCTCCCCCCCCCCCCCCAAAACCCCATCCCCCTCCCATTTATCTCTCAGTCTACAAGCCTCATTCCCGATGAAGGGCTTATGCCCAAAACATCGATTCTGCTCCTCAGATGCTGCGTGACCTGCTGTGCTTTCCCAGCACCACACTCTCAACTCTGATCTCCAGCATCTGCAGTTCTCACTTTCTCCTAAAATCCACATACAGCCACATCCACTGTTCTATCTTCGTCAAAATTTGACAAATAGCAGTTAACTTTGTCATGTTTTAGGGCATCTTTAGGTTTCTAAACTGGCATGTTTAATGTTTTGTAACAGGCATAATGGCAATTCGCATTGTAATTATTTTCTTTACTCAATTGCTACTCAATTGCTTAAAAGGATTAAATTCGCAGATGATGGCTGTTCCATATTGATGTTCTGTTGGCAATAGTGGCTCCCAAACAAGTGCTTTCAGGCTCTGAGAAATGCCGCTGACACCAAGTTGAAAAGTTCGGGTGAAAACTTTAGCACCCCAACAGGCAGTGAGGTCATAACGTTTAAGAAGAAGGAACAAAACAGCACAGGGATCAGGCCCTTTGTCCCACCATTCCTCTGTTGATAATGATACCATCTGCCTGCATGTGGTCTATTCCTTGTCTATTCATGTGTCTGTCTGAATGCTACTTAAATGTTGTTAGCCTATCTGTTTCTCCCAATTTCCACGGCAGTGTGTTCCAGGCACCTAAGACTTCTGTGGAGAAAAAAATGCTTCCAAAAGGATTTTTGGAAAAGAGTGCTTCCAAATAAACCTGTTGGACTGTAATCTGATGTTGTGTGATTTTTAACTTTTTCTACCCCTGTCCAACAATGGCACCTCCAAATCAGGAAACAAAATAGTTTTGCACATTGTTTCGGCCACTTTTGGAATATTGCGTGCAATTCTAGTCTCCTTCCTATCGGAAGGATGTTGTGAAACTTGAAAGGGTTCAGAAAAGATTTGAAAGGATGTTGCTCGGGTTGGAGGATTTGAGCTATAGGGAGAGGCTGAACAGGCTGGGGTTGTTTTCCCTGGAGCGTCAAAGGCTGAGTGGTGACCTTGTAGATGTTTATAAAATCATGAGGGACGTGGATAGAATAAATAGTCTTTTCCCTGGGGTGAGGGAGTCCAGAACTAGGGCATAGGTTTAGGGTAGTAGGGGAAAGATATAAAAGAGACCTAAGGGGCAACTTTTTCATGCAGAGAGTGGAGTGTGTATGGAATCGAGCTGCCAGAGGAAGTGGTAGAGGCTGGTTCAATTGCAACATTTAAAAGGCATCTGGATGGATATATGAATAGGAAGGGTTTAGAGGGATATGGGCCAAATGCTGGAAAATGGGGCTAAATTATGTTGGGCTATCTAGTCAGCATGGACGAGTTGGATTGAAGGGTCTGTTTCTGTGATGTACGTATCTATGACTTTATCTTTTTTAAACTTGCCATGTCTTACTGTATATTTGACATTTCCACCCTGGGAACAAGACTCTTGACTGTCCACCCTATCCATGCCTCTCATAATTTTATTGTTGCCTCTCCATCAGGTTGACCCCTCAGCCTCCAGAGCTCTAGCAAAAACATTCCCACTTTGTTCAGCTTCCCCTTTATAGCAATCCAGGCACCATCCTGGTAAACTTCTTTTGCACCGTCTCCAAAACCTCCACATCCTTCCTATAGTGTGGTGACCCCCCCCCCCCCCCCCCCCCTTCCCTAGCTTACCCTCTTGCTCCTAATATATGTGTAAAATGCCTTCGGATTCTCCGTAATCCTACTTGCTAAGGATGCTTCCCATTTTACCCTCCTAATTCCCTATTTTAAGTACTTTCCTGCTTCCTTTATATTCGGGAGTCTTGTCTGATTTCAGCTTCCCAAACCTTATGTATGCTTCCTTTACTTTTTGAGTAAAGTTTCAAAATCTCTTGTCATCCAGCATTCCTGAATCTTGCCACCATTATCTTTGATCCTCACAGGAATCTGCTGGTCCTGAACTTTGATCATCTGGCCTTTTTTAAAAAAAACGCTCATGTCAGTTGTGGATTTATCCTCTAACGGCTGCCTCCAATCTCATTTTTCCAGTTCCTGCCAAATACTATTGCAATTAACCTTCCCCCAATTTAGTGCCTTCATGTGAGCACCAGTTTAATTTTTAACCATGACTACCTTCGGAATTATGATCACTGTTCCCAAAATCCTCCTCGCTGAAACGTCAATTACTTGGCTGGGCTCATTCCACAATGCAAGATCTAGTACAATGCCTTTTCAAGTAGGGCATCTACATTTTGTTTCAGGAGCCCCTCCTGGATGAATCTAACAAATTCTACCTCATCTAAGCCCTTGGAACTAAGGGAGTCCCAGTCAATATTGAGGAAGTTAAAATCACCCTTTACAACAGCTGTATTTTTACATCTTTCTGTGCTCTAACTCTAAATGTGTTCCTCTATCACATGTTGGCAATTGGGAGCCCTGTAGTATTCCCTATTATAGGAGTAAGAAAGGTGTAATCATTGAGTTCTTCC
This sequence comes from Chiloscyllium plagiosum, assembly GCF_037043375.1. Lineage (NCBI taxonomy): Eukaryota > Metazoa > Chordata > Chondrichthyes > Orectolobiformes > Hemiscylliidae > Chiloscyllium > Chiloscyllium plagiosum. The sequence goes on from NW_028270180.1 coordinate 34,823,755, forward strand.
CATATGGCCTTGCTGGATGATCCCTCCAAGTACAACTGTGACATTCTGCTTAATCAGTAATGCAGTTCCTTTGCCCTTTTTACATCCCCCTCTATCATGCCTGAAATATCAAAACCCTAAAATATTGAGCTGCCAATGCTGACCGTCTGTCAACCAAGTTTCTGGAATGGGTACAGTATCATAGTTCCATATACTAATTCAGGCTCTTATGTTCATCTGTCTCAACTGTTACATACATTGCATTTAGATGTGCACTTGTGATGCTAAGACATATAAGGCTATAGGCCAAGTGTTGGAAAGCTAGGTGCTCATTTTTGACCAGCATGGGGTGTTCCTTTTCCTGTGCTGTAGGTCTGTCTGATTATGACCTAAGGAGAGTGCAGGTTAATTCATTTTCTAGTCAGCATCTTGCTGAGTAAACTTTCTCACTTGGGTTTTGCTGGTCTTGGAATGGATGTGTGTATTGGCAAGCAAATAAAATATTTTATGGCTAAGTGTGTCATTTGCTGTGATAATTGAATACTTTCATTTGAAGTCTTAAATACATGTTCTTTTACTTTGTGTTAATTTGGTTTCTGTTGAAATTAATACTTTTTATTTAAAATTTTGTTTCGACATATATCAGCCACATTTTGCACATTGGCCCTCTTTTTATTGTGTATTTGTTATTTCGGTGCAAATGTTGCATGAAGGGTTTTGTTATAGTATGTTTTTTAAAAAGCTCGCATTTAAAGCATCTTGCACGTTAGCTTCTGTAAGTCTGGAATAAGAACAAGAAATGGGAGCAGAAGTAGACCATATGATCCCTAAACCCTCCATTGTCAATAAAGACTATAGTTGAAATTCTAAGTTAGCTCAGCATTGATCCTATTAAACCATCTTTAAAAATTTTATACGTTTCAGTGAGATTACTTATTCTTCTAAATGTCAGGAATATAGGTCTCTTCTACTCCCATCTGTCTTCATAAGACCAGCCTCTTATTTCAGAAATCCGGTTAGTGGACCTTAGTACACCTTCTAAGGCAAGTATACTTATCCGTGCATACCAGAGTTATGTACAACTGTGGTCTTGGCAAAGCCCAAAATAATTGCTGCAAGACATCCTTACTCCTTATAACCCTTTGCAATAAAGACCATATGCTAGTTCAAGAGCAAAGTATTGTAGATACTGGAAATGAAATAATGGGAAATATTCAGTTCAGGCAATATTTGTGAAGAGAGAAATAGAATTAACACATTGGTTCTGCAAGATGTTCTTCATTTCTTAATTCTTTCCAAGCAGTATTTGGACTGCTGCTATTCAATCATTTACACTTACTCTTGACATAGTCTTTTTTTGTTTCTTTGAATTTAACAAAAGGAAATAAATCAATTATACTTTGTTTTTGAGGAGATTATGACAGAACTGTGGAAGCTGGATGCCTGCCACAATAGATCCATAGCCTTTCGTAGAATCATAGAATAGTTACTGCACAGAAGGGTTATCTCTGTTTGTGCTGATTCTCTGCAAACACGTTTTGCTTACAGCCACTCCCACACCTTTTCCCTTTGGCCCTGCATTTGTTTTTCAGATAATAATATGATTCCCTTTTGGGCACCTTGATGTCTCCATCATACTCTCAAGCAGTGCATTCCAGAATGTACAGAAGATTTTCCTCTTGTTGAATTTCATTAAACCTGTTCATAATATAATTGCTGGAGAGCTTGGGTTCTTAAGTTGAGGAATTTTCTTTTAAGTTTGATTTGATTTTGTGTGTTAATGGAGGTTTTTTTTTAGTTTGAGAGAGAGTTGTTTGGTTTACATGCATTTAAGCGGGGCAAAAGTGAGGACTGCAGATGCTGGAAACAGAGTTTAGATTAGAGTGGTGCTGGAAAAGCACAGCAGGTCAGACAGCATCAGAGGAGCAGGAAAATCAATGTTTTGGGCAAAAGCCCTTTTCATCCAATCTAAACCCTTACATGCATTTAAGCAAAGTCTTTAAAATCCTTGAAGATTTATTTGCATTTAAAAATGCAAACTGCATTTTAAAAAAAGTTAGAAAAGAAAAAAAATGCTGCTGTTGTTGAGAGACCAGAGTCCAGTAACACAGTCAGAACAACCCAGAACAGACAGGCAGTGTGCCAGGTTCATTTAGAGAGAAATGTCTGTAGCAACAGAAGTACTGTTAGTTTAGCAACATCCAAAATAGTCAAGACAGAAAGAAAAAACTTCTGAGCGGTTTAAAAGTAAGTCAGAAACCCAAAGACCTGAGGTTACCAAACCCATATTAAATATTAAGTGAGCTGTATTAGCAGTTTAAAGGTTTCGAGAAAAGACACTAAAGAAAACAGCATCAATCTTGCTAAAAAGAAATGCCGGTTGTTGAGAATTTAAAGTATGGACAAGGAAGACCTTTCAGCTGAGGTTTGAGAGAGTGTTTAAGATTTGTTTATGGTAAAATAACTGAGCCTTTCTTTTCATAGTTGTAATAAGAAAATTTAAAAGAGTTCTTGTGTAGCATAACAATGAGTTATGAGAAGATTTGTCGCTCAGGTTGAGGTTTGGATGCAAGTTTGCTCGCTGAGCTAGAAGGTTCATTTTCAGATGTTTTGTCACCACTATCAGGTAACATTATCAGTGAGGCACTGGTGTTAATGACCAGCTTTCTATTTGTGTGTATAGGTTTCAAGCAGGCTAAGATAAAAGGTAGGGAGGAGGGACTTGGGGGAGGGACGTTGGGAATGCGATAGGTTGAAGGAGGTTAAGGTGAGGGTGGTGGGGACGGAGAGGTTGGGAAGAAGATTGCAGGTCAAGAAGGCGGTGCTGAGTCTGAGGGTTGGGACTGAGATAAGATGGGGGAGGGGAAATGAGGAAACTGGAGAAATTTGCATTCATCCCTTGTGGTTGGAGGGTTCCTAGGCGGAAGATGAGGTGCTTTTCCTCCAGGCGTCGTGTTGCCATGGTCTGGCGATGGAGGAGGCCAAAGACCTGCATGTCCTTGGTGAGTGGGAGGGGGAGTTAAAGTGTTCAGCCACGGGGCGGTTGGGTTGGTTGGTGCAGGTGTCCCAGAGGTGTTCTCTGAAACATTCTGCAAGTAGGCGGCCTGTCTCCCCAATGTAGAGGAGGCCACATCGGGTGCAGCGGATGCAGTAAATGTGTAAATCAACCTCCTTTGTTACTGCAGACAAAACCTCATTATTTAAACACGATTATTCTGCATTGACCCCAAGTGACTTTAACTCTGTCCTGAATTATATGTTTCTTTAAAAAAAACTATTGAAATTTTAAACCACATAAGTAGCTGAACTATTTGAACTACTTGTACACCTATAGAAGATTTTTGAATTCCCCTTATGTACACTACTAGCCTCTTACTCAACTTTCTTTTTGCTTTGCGTAATTGTATTTTCAATTCTCCTTTGAATATTCTATATTTAACCTGATTCCTCATTGTATTATCCATCTGATTTGCTTTCATGTGTGCACATGTTCTAATTATCTTGCTTTGCCTTTAAAGAATAAATAAGACAGCTAGTTGTTTACCTGTTTACTGCTTTGTCTGAATTGAATTGAATTTATTGTCACATGTACCGAGGCACAGTGAAAAGCTTGTCTGTGAGCAATCCAGGCAGATCAGAATTAAGTAGCATAGATCAGTAAATAATAGGTAAACAGTGGCAAAAACAAAAGCACAGGTGAATGCTAAGAGTTTGAGTCCATTCAGTATTCTAACAACAGTAAGGTGGAAGCGGTTTCAAAATCGCCTGATGCGTGTATTCAGGCTTCTGTACCTTCTCCCCGATGGTAGAGCTGGTAGAAAAACCTTGCCAGGGTGGGATGGATCTTTGAGAATGCTGGCAGCCTTTTCTTGACAGCGGGCCTGGTAGATAGATTCTATAGATTGGAGGTTGGCCTTTGTGAATGTCCGGGCTGAGTTCACCACTCTCTCTAACCATCTCCGATCTTGAACAGTATAGTTGCCATACCAGGTAGTATCTTGATGCACATTTTCTCAGCTGCCTGAGGAAGAAGAGACATTGGGCCTTTGTAACCAGTGCATCCACGTGAAGGGTTCAAGAAAGCTTGTTGTGGATGACCGCTCCCAGGAGCTTGACACTCTCCACTTGTTCCACCTCTGCTGTTAATGTGTAGTGGGCATGAGTAATAGCCCACCGAAAATCAATAATGAATTCCTTGGTTTTGCCGGCATTGAGAGCTAGGTGGTTCTCAGTCCACCATTTTTCCAGGTCTTCCACTTCCTGTCTGTAGCCTGTTTCGTTGCCATCTGAGATTCGACCGACTATGGTGGTGTCATCAGCTAACTTGTAAATGGCATTAGCCTGGTATTTGGTGACGCAGTCATGCGTGTACAATGAGTACAGTACGGGGCTGAGTACGCATCCCTGGGGGGCTCCAGTGTTGAGTGTTAGTGAGGATGAAATATTGTCCCCAATCTTCACTGATAGTGGCCTGTGGGTCAGGAAACTAAGGATCCAATTGCAGAGAGTGGGGCTTAGTCCGAGATCTCTATGTTTAGTAATCAGTCTCAAGGGGATAATAGTGTTGGAACTGAACTGTAGTCAATGAGTAGGATTCTTACATAGATGTTCTTGGTGTCAAGATGTTCTAGCGAGGAAAGAAGGGCAAATGATATGGCATCTAATGTGAATCAGTTGGTCCGATAGGCAAACTGAAGCGGGTCAAGTGTAGTGGGGAGACTGGAGTTGATTAATGCCATGACCAGCCTTTCAAAACACTTCAACACTGAAGTTAGGGCCACTAGGTGGTAGTCATTGAGACCTGCTGCATGAGTCGCCTTAGGCACAGGGAGGATGTTGGCCCTTTTGAAACAGGCAGGGACAGTGGCCTGCTGCAGGGAGAGGCTGAAGATGTCCAAGAAGACCTCTGCCAGTTGATCTGCACATGCTCTGAGTGCATGGACTGGTACTTGGTCTTGTCCCATCGCTTTCCTTGGATTCACATGAAGGAAAACTGATCTGACCTCTGCAGTGACTGTTGGGATAGGTTTGTAAGGAATAGGTGTTACCTCTCTGCTGAAATTCTGCTCAAAGTGAGCGTGTTATGGTCTTATGGTCTTATGGTGGAAGGCGTTGAGACGATCTGGGAGGGATGTGTCATTGTCTGCTATCTTGCACAGTCTCATTTTAGAATCTGTGATGTCATTCAGTCCTTTCCATTCACTCTTGGATTTTAGCAGATTCATCCAGGGTTTCCTGCTGGAGAACACACAGATTGACTTCCTCCGTATGCAGTCCTCCACACACTTGCTGATTAAGTCTATCACACTGGTGGTGTACTTATTGCTTCAATTTTGCCTGAGCCAGATCAGTTCTTATTCCAAGTTGTCTCTCCTTCAGTTAATCCAGCTTGGGGTCAATATGGTGGTTTACATCTACCTCAATGCCAGTGTTCAATTTCAGCCTCTGCCAACTGTCTGTGAGGAGTTTGCATATTCTCCCCATGTCTCTTGAGTTTCCACCCGGTGCTCTGGTTTCCTCCACAGATATGTGCAGGTTAGGTGGATACGCAATGCTAAATTGTTTGTAGTGTCCAAGGATGTGTAGGCTAGGTGAACTAACCGTAATAAATGAAGGGTTACGGGGATAGGGAGAGAGATTGAATGGGATGCTGTTTGGATGGTTGGTGCAGACGCGATGGGCCAAATGGCCCCCCTCTGCACTGCAGGGATTCTATAATTCAAATCATGCTTACTTTGGATTGTTCTTTGTCAATTTCCATAGCCACCTTAAGCTTTATGGATAGTGATTACCGTCCTGAAATGATGTCCACTGACACTAGATCTTTTTGGCCCACCTCATTCACAAGAACAAGATCCAGCAATGCTGCTTTTTCTTTTGAAGTAGAAAATTACTAATGTGGAAAATGATGCTTAACATACATTGTGCTTTTTGAGTCTGTATTCTGATGGTTAAATTCATGTGCTAGAACGACTGTATAATTCTAGCAACTTGCACTTCATTGCAAATGTGCTTCTCAACGTCTCTCCCATTAACAGGTGGTCTACAGACTACACTGAGGCAATGTAATTGTATCTATTTGTTTCTGCCCTCTCATTTTTTCCTCTTTAACTCCATTGGACCACTTCTTGCTCCTACACTCCAATGTTCTCTTTAATAAAGATTATAACTCTTCCGCTGCTGCTTTCTTTCCAATCTGTTCAAACATCACCCACCTCACATTCTCATCCACACCATTCATGAATATCTCAAACTATAAGGGGCCTCTGCTACGTCTGGTCTAACTCGACTGCCCTTCTTTTAAAGTGGGACCATATTCCCTCAAAACATTTCCTATCCATGCACCTATCCAAACATCTTTTTAAAAGTTGGAATAGCATTATCTCTACTAGTTCCTCTGGCAGCTCGTACCTTATACACACCATCCTCTGTTTTTTTTAAAAAGTTGCCCCTCCACAGTCCCTTTTTAAAACTTTTCCCTCTCCCCTTAAACCATTTCCTCTAGTTTTGGACTCCCTTACCCTGGGGAAAAAAAAACTTACTTTTCACCTTATCTATGCCCCTTATGACTTTATAAATCTCCTATAAGGTGACCCTTCAGACTCCTAATCTCCAGGGGTAAAAAGTCCCAGCCGATCCAGCCTCCTCTTATAACTCAAACATTCCAGTCTTGGTAATATTCTTGTGAATTGTTTACATCCTTCCTATTCTTTTCATCTAGATATTTTCAAATCAGCTTGTTTCAAGATGTTTATTGCTCATCTCTGGAGTGGTGGGATTTGAACCTAGGCCTCCTGGCTCAGAGGTAGGGGTGTTGCCACTGTGCCACAAGACCCTCTATGCTTCATACACCAGAACTAACTCTTCACTAAAATGTTAGGATTTTACTTATGGAGTGTTTCTGCTCTGCTCATGCACATAGTCATAGAGATGGGCGGCACGGTGGCACAGTGGTTAGCACTGCTGCCTCACAGCGCCAGAGACCCGGGTTCAATTCCCGCCTCAGGCGACTGACTGTGTGGAGTTTGCACATTCTCCCCGTGTCTGCGTGGATTTCCTCCAGGTGCTCCGGTTTCCTCCCACAGTCCAAAGATGTGCAGGGTAGGTAAATTGGCCATGCTAAATTGCCCGTAGTGTTAGGTAAGGGGTAAATGTAGGGGTATGGGTGGGTTGCGCTTCGGCAGGGCGGTGTGGACTTGTTGGGCCGAAGGGCCTGTTTCCACACTGTAAGTAATCTAATCTAATCTAATCTAAAGATGTACAACATGGAAACAGACCCTTCGGTCCAACCCATCCATGCTGACTAGATATCCCAATCTAATCTAGTTCCACTTGCCAGTATCCAGCCCAACCTCCTTCGCTGTCCACTACACCTCCAATTTTGGTGTCACCTGCAAACTTACTAACTGTACCTCTTATGCTCACATCCAAATCATTTATATAAATGGCGAAAAGTAGAGGACCCAGCACCAATCCTGTGGCGCACTCCACTGGTCACAGGCCTCCAGTCTAAAAAAACCCTCCACCACCACCCTCTCTCTTCTACCTTTGAGCCAGTTCTGTATCCAAATGGCTAGTTCTCTCTGTATTCCGTGGGATTTAGCCTTGTCGAATGCCTTACTGAAGTCCAGATAGATCACATCTACTGCTCTGCCCTCATCAATCCTCTTTGTTACTTCAAAAAACTCAAATTTGTAAGACATGATTTCCCACGCACAAAGCCATGTTGACTATCCCTAATCTGTCCTTGCCTTTCCAAATACATGTACACCTTGTCCCTCAGGATTTCCTCCAACAACTTCCCCACCACTGACGTCAGGCTTACTGGTCTATAGTTCCCTGGCTTGTCCTCACCACCCTTCTTAAACAGTGGCACGTTAGTCAACCTCCAGTCTTCCGGCATCTCGCCTGTGATTTGCTCTGAATGGATTAGATTGAAGGACAAGTGTTTCTCACTTATCTGTGCAGACTTGATAGGCCAAAGGGCCTCTTCTGCATTGTATAATTCTGATTTTATAATAGTTATCTTGACTAAATGACTTCCTCTATCACTAAAGAGGATGCGCAACCAACATTAGCATTCAACAGTTGACTTTGTTGCGGCAGTTATCAGGCTAGTGATACCATTTCTTGTTGTCACTCAGAGCAAATCACAGGCGAGATGCCGGAAGACTGGAGGTTGACTAACGTGCCACTTGCTTTACATACCTGCCTTTTCTCTCACTAGTTGAACCTGTACTGTCACCGAACAACTGTATTTAATCACTAGTTGCATGGATCCTAATGAGGATCTTAGCCAAATCTATTGCAACTCACTGACAACTTTACAGAATTGATGAGCATCGTCCGTAGAATATAAATTATGGATCATTGCCAACGCTGTGCAGAAGGTATACTACATTGTTGGAAGTGCTGTCTTTCAGATGTTAAGCAGGGGTCCTGTCTGCTCATAGGTGGACATAAAGTATCCCTTGTTACAACAAGGTATTCACTGTATATGGTCAACATTTATCCCTCAACCAATTTGCTTTTTGTGGAACATGCTATGTGCAACATGCCTACATTTCCACATCTGCCTGCATTACAGCAGTATTCCCATGTTTAAAAATAATTAGTTGGAAATTTCATGCTTTTGAATACTTGTGTTTGAAAGATACAATAAAAATACAAATTCTTTCTCTACCTCATAATTGGAAAGGGACAGGATGTGTTATGCTCACAAAAATCTGGCAATGAACAGTGTCAATCAGATTTGCATTCAAGCCTTGATATGGTCGAAAATTATGCTGTTTAAGATATTTTATTCACTATCGTTATTGACCATTGGTCTGTAAGATTAACATCCAGGCAATGGTGTAGTGGTATCTTTAGGCTCTTGAGCCAAAGAACCAGGTAATGCCCAAGGACTTGGATTCAAATCTTGTCATGGCACATGGTGGAATTTGAATGCAATAAAAATGTGGTTCTGGAGTTCAGGTTACATCTGTCATCCTGTTCTAATAATTAACACATGATTTTGTTAAACCTAGAGTCATAGAGATATATAGTATGGAAACAGACTCTTCGGTCCAACTCGTTGACCAGATAACCTAAATTAATCTAGTCCCATTTGCCAGCCCATTGCCTCTAAAGCCTTCCTATCCATATACCCATCCAGATGTCTTTATATATATGTTGCAGCCTCCACCACTTCCTCTGCCAGCTCATTCCATACATGCACCACCCTTTGCATGAAAAAGTTGCCCCTTGGATCTTTTTAAATCCCCCCCCCCCCCCCCCCCCACCACCACCCCCCTAAACCTATGCCTCCTAGTTCTGGGCTCACCCATTCCAGGGGAAAGACATTGTCTATTTTCCTATCCATGTCCCTCATTAAATTAATTCTGTGTTGAAAATAGTCATTTGTCACTCCTTCCTGTCATGATGACACCATAATGACATCATAACACATGGACATGTTGTAATTGCGTTACCTGTTTGAGTCAATGGAACTATTCTGCACAGTGCCATTTAGAAGGAAAAGGGCAAATAAAAATGGTTCAGCTTTCCCCTATTCCCTGCAAAGACATTTTACATTGTCATTCTTTCCGAAGTTGGCTACTTTTATCTTTCTGATGATTAAGTGATCAATAACTTGGCATTGCACAGCTAAAAATGCACACTCTATGTAGCAAGAATCCCAAGAATTGAGCTGAGAAAACGAGTTAAGCTGTGCTTTTCCAGTTGTTTAAAATAAATCATCTGTTTTGTAGTGTTCTCAATTATATGTATTTAATATAAACTTTAAATATGACGATTTCCAGTTAAATGGTGGAGGAACCTTTTCCAAAACATCTGTGGGAGAGGGCTTCATTCTCAAGCATTGTTCATGCCTTTCGCATACTTTTGCCTTTTCAATTCTGGCTGATCGTTAACAAAAGAACAGTCAAGTTCTGGGACTTGATCTAGCATTAAAAGTTTAAAATAAATTTATTGCACTTTTTTGAAACTTAGATTAGATTAGATTACTTACAGCGTGGAAACAGGCCCTTCGGCCCAACAAGTCCACACCGACCCGCCGAAGCGCAACCCACCCATACCCCTACATTTACCCCTTTAACCTAATGCTACGGGCAATTTAGCAAGGCCAATTCACCTGACCCGCACATCTTTGTGACTGTGGGAGGAAACCGGAGCACCCGGAGGAAACCCACGCAGACACGGGGAGAATGTGCAAACTCCACACAGTCAGTCGCCTGAGTCGGGAATTGAACCCGGGTCTCTGGCGCTGTGAGGCAGCAGTGCTAACCACTGTGCCACCGTGCCGCCCACTTGTTAAATGTTATACTCTCTGAGTAAAAGCCAGTTGCATTATACTCGAGGGAAATCAGAAGGGCAAAAAAGATGCAAGATGGCTTTGACAAGTAGAGTTAAGGAGAATCCAAAGAGATTCTATAAATACATTAAGCGCAAAAGAGTAACTGGGGGAGAATAGGGTCCCTTAAAGATCCACAAGATTGTCTGTGTGGAATCGCAGGAGATGGGTGAGATAGTAAACAAATATTTCACATCAGTATTTACTGTGGAGGAGGATGTGGAAGCTAGAGAACTTGGGGAAATAAATAATGATAAGAGTGGCACGGTGGCTCATTGGTTAGTACTGCTGCCTCACCGCACCAGGGTCCTGGGTTCAATTCCAGCTTGTCTGTGTGGAGTTTGCACATTCTCCCTGTGTCTGCGTGGGTTTCCTCCGGGTGCAAGTCCGGTGAATTGGCCATGCTAAATTGCCCATAGTCTTAGATGCGTTAGTCAGGGGTAAATAGAATGGGTTAGGGTGGGTTTCTCTTCAGAGGGGCAGTGTGGACTTGTTGGCCCAAAGGGCCTGTTTCCACACTGTAGAGAATCTCATCTAATCTAATCTTGAAAAGTGTTCATATTACAGAGGAGGTGGTGCTGGAGGTCTTAAAACACGTAAAGGTGGATAAATCCCCAGGAGCTGATCAGTTGTACCATAGAACTTTAAGAAGCTATGGAAGTGATTGTGAGATATTTGTATTGTAGATAGACACAGAAGACTGGAAGGTGACTAATATGCTATTAATTAAGAAAGGTGGTAAGGAAAAGCCAGGAAACTATAGACCAGAGAGCCTGATGTCGGTGGTGCATATGTTTTTGGAGGGGATTCTGAGGGACAGAATTTACATGTATTTGGAAAGGCAGGGACTAATTAGGGATAAAGTGAGGTCTGCAGATGCTGGAGATCAGAGATGGAAATGTGTTGCTGGAAAAGCGCAGCAGGTCAGGCAGCATCTAGGGAACAGGAGAATCGACGTTTCGGGCATTAGCCCTTCTTCCTGAAGAAGGGCTAATGCCCGAAACGTCGATTCTCCTAATTAGGGATAGTCAACATGGCTTTGTGCATGGGAAAGTGTCTCTCACTAACTTGATTGATTGAGTATTTTGAAGACGTGACAAAGAAGATTGATGAAGGCAGAGCGGTGGTTGTTGTCTAGATGGACTTCAAGCTGTTTGACAATGTTCCGCATGGTAGACTGGTTAGCAAGATTAGATCACGTGGGATCCAGGGAGACCTAGCCATTTGAATACAAAATTGGCTTGAAGGTAGGAGACAGAGGGTGGTTGTGGAGGGGTATTGTTTGGACTAGAGGCCTTTGACCAGTGGTGTGCAGTAAGAATCAATGCTGTGTGCACTGCTCTTTTGCATATATGTAAATTATTAGGATGTGATTATAGGAGGAATTGTTAGTAAGTTTGTAGGTGACACCAGAATTGGTGCTGTAGTAGACAGTGAAGACTGTTATCTCAGAGTATAAAGGGACTTTGGCCAAATGGGCCAAGGCATGGCAGATGGAGTTTATTTTAGATAAATGTGAAGGTTTTTATTTTGATAAGACAAATCAGGGTGGGACTTATATACTTAATGGTAGGGTCCTGGGGAATGTTGCCAAAAGTAGTGACTTTGCATTGCTCGTGGAGTCACAAGTAGACAGGTAGTGAAGAAAGTGTTTGGTCCATTTGCATTTAGTGGTTAGTGCATTGAGTATAGGAGTTGGGATATCATGTTGCAACTGTACAAGACATTGGTTCGGCCATTTTTGGAGTACTGCATTCAATTCTGGACTTGCAGCTGCAGAAAACATGAAAGGGTACAGAAAAGATTTACCAGGATGTTGCTGGGTTGGAGAGTTTGAGCTATAGGGAAAGGCTGAATAGGCTGGGGTTTTTTCCCCTTGAATATTGGAGGTTGAGGGGTGACCTTATAGAGGTTCTTAAGAGGAAGGGGAGAGATACCTGGAAGCTTTGTTTCAGGAGGCAGTCATACCTGGTAGATTAGGTATCACAAATTCAGTCAGTGGTCAAGGAAAGAAGCAGGGTGTGACCGCAAATGAGGCAAGTAGAGGAATCTCAGCTCTTGACTTTGTCCAACAGATATGAGGTACTTGCTCCCTGTGTAGATGAGGAACATAGCTGTAGGGAGGATGAGCGAGCTGACCATGGCACCATGGTACTGGAGGCATTCAAGAGGGGGAGCAAAAAGTTAAGTGGTAGTTGTAGGGGATTCTATAATTAGGGGAATAGATAATATCCTTTATAAGCAGGATCGAGAGTCCCGCCTGGTGCGTTGCCTGCCCGGTGTCAGGGTGCAGGACATCTTTGACTGGCTTGAAAGGATGTTGGAGAGGGAAGGGGAGGATTCAGTTGTGGTTCACGTAATGACAAACAATGGAGGCAAGATGTGGAAAGAGGACCTGTTTAGGGATTATTAAGAACTAGGAATCAAATGATAGAAAAAGTCCTCAAGGGTCATAGTCTCCAGATTACTGTCTGAGTCACATGCAAATTGGCATACAGATGTGAGAGTAAGGGAAATAAACACGTGGCTAAAGGAGTGGTACAGGAAAGAGGGGTTCCTTTTCATGGAGCACTAACATCTGTATTGGAACAGGAGGAATCTGTACCATTGGGATGGTCTACATCTGAAGCGAGCTGGGAGCAGTGTTCTAGTGCAAAGGGTTAGGAGTACTCTTTAAACAAGGAAGTAAAGGGGGAGAAGGGAAGGGTAAAACTGCAAGAAGCATAATGACTAATGGGAAGCAAAGCTACAGATTAAATTCAACTGCATGGAAAAATATGAAAAACAAAAGTCGGAAAAATTATTAAACTCTCCAGCACACAAAATAAGAGTGCGTTTGAAAAGCGTTAAGAATCAAACTTCAAACACATAGAATAAAAAAAAATGACAGTGAGAAGACAGGCAGTCAATTAAAGACCGAAGGTGTTATATCTGAAGGCACATATACAAAATAATGTAAATGGGCTGTGGTGCCAATCGAAATTGGCAGATGTGATATAATGGGCATCATAGAGAATAAATATCCAAGGATATGTATTCTATTGAAAAGACAGACAGGTGAGCAGAGGAGGTGGGGTTGCTTTGTTAGTTTAAAAAAAACTTGAAATTAAATCAATAGCCGTAAACTAAGTAGGGTCAGATGATGTGGAATCTGTGTGGGTAGAGTTGAGGAATTGCAAAGTTCAAAAAAAAAATCGACAATGGGTGTTATGTCCAGTCCTCCAAACAGTCATCAGAATTTTGGGCATAAGATACACCGAGAGACAGAAAGGTAAGGCTACAGTGATCATAGCAGATTTCAATATGCAGGTGAACTGGGAGCATCAGGTTGGTAGTGGATCACAAGAAAAGGAATTTGCGAAATGTGCATAGGCACCAAAGACCTAGGTAGGAAAAGGGATGGAGATTTAAAGCAGAAGTTCACGAGCTAGGGTGGAAGATTAGAGCTAGAACAAAGAGTTATTATCTCTGGTTTGTTGCCTGTGCCTCGTGCTAGCGAGGTCAGTAAGCTTGCAGTATGGGTTGGTACCTGGGACTTCGATGTTGTGGCCATTTCAGAGACATGGATAGAGCAGGGACAGGAATGGTTGTTGCAGGTTCCAGGGTTTAGATGTTTCAGTAAGAACATGAAAAAGAGGGGAGAATGGCATTGTTAGTTAAGGACAGTATTACAGTGGCAGAAAGGATATTTTGAAGACTCATCTACTGAGGTTAGAAACAGAAAAAGGAGGTCACCCTGTTGGGAGCGTTCTATAGGCATCAGAATAGTTCCAGAGATGTCGGGAAAGGATAGCAAAGCTGATTCTGGATAGGAGCGAGAGTAACAGAGTAGCTATTATGGGGGCTTTAATTTTCCAAATGTTGACTGGAAGTATTATAATTAGAGTACTATAGATGGGTTAGTCTTTGTCCAATGTGTGCAGGAGGGTCTCCTGACACAGTATGTAGACAGGCCAACAAGGGGCGAGGCCATATTGGATTTAGTACTAGGTAATGAACCAGGCCAGGTGTTAGATTTGGAGGTAGATAAGCATTTTAGTGACCACAATTTGGTTATGTTTACTTTAGCGATGGAAAGAGATAAATATATAAATGGTAAATGAGACACAAAAGTGTACATTGGGCCACTGGAAAATGATGCTGGAGAAGTAGTAATGGGGAGCAAAGAAATGGCTAAGGAACTGAATAAGTACTTTGCATCTGTCTTCATGGTGGAAGACACAAATGATATCCCAAAAATTCAAAAGAGTGAGGGGGCAGAGATGAGTATGGTGGCCATCACCAAGGAGAAGGTGTTAGAAAAACTGAAAGGGTTGGAAGTGGACCATGTGTATACACGCTAGAATTCTAATGGAGAAAGCTGAAGAGATAGTAGAGGCTTTAGTAGTGATTTTTCAGGCATCACTGGAGTTGGGCAGGTTCTCAGAGGACTAGAAAATCGCTAATGTAAGGCAAAAGATGGGAAATTATCAGCCAATTCAAGAATGCCCTGTAACCCTTGATCTCTTTGATACCGAAGAATCTAATTATCTCTGAATTAAATATACTCAGTGACCTGGCCTCCACAGCCTGCTGTGCCAATGAATTCCATAGATTCACTACTGTTGAACTGAAGAAGATTCTCCTTATCTCTGTTTTAAAAGGTTTCCCTGTATTGTAATGCTGTACCCTGGGGTCCTAATCTCTCCTACCAATGGAAACATCTTCCCCGCATCATCTTTGTCCAGGCCGTTCAGTATTCTGTATGTTTCAATTTGATCCTCCCTCGACCTTCTAAACTCCATCGAGTACAGAGTCCTCAAACATTCCTTAAATGTTAAGCTTTTCGTTCCTGGGACCGTTCTCGTGAACCTCCTCTGAACATGCTCCAAGGCCAGTACAACTGCACAAAAATATTCAAAATGTGGTCTGACCAGAGCCATTTAGTGTTTAACCTAACCTGTCCATCTTCAGACTCTGACGAAGCCAGAACTCCTGGAGGAAACCCATGCAGTTGCCAGAAGGTGGAATTGAACCTGGGACCCTGGCACTGCGAGGCAGCAGTGCTAACCCCTGAGTCATCATGCTGCTTTAATTTAATTAAGGATATCTGGTCAGCATGGATGAGTAATACCGAAGGGTCTGTTTCTGTGCTGCACAATTCTGATTTTTGATCTTTACTAGTTCACAGATCATGGTTCCGCTTATGCCCAACAGCCTCCAAACTCTGCACCCTGTCATAATTTACTGACAAAGTACAATAAGAATGGAGCCTGTTGCCCTAATGAATTCCTTATTGCTGGCCACAGTAGTCACTTAAGGTCAGTTATTAATGACTGCCTAGAGTTTTAGGAGATATACATTTAACTCCTATTCATTTTTAAGCATTGGTGAACATTCATAGTTCAACTATCCTTGGTAGGCATAGCTCTCGCTAATATTTGAACAGACCATTCAAAATAATTGGTATGCAGCAGTAAAACGTAAGTAATGAGCATAGAATGAGCTCAAGTGGTGTGACAAGTTTGATCATTGGGACGCGAGTAAGCCATTCAGCCTCTCAAGCATGTCTTCCCATTCAATTAGATAATGGATCATAAAATCATATAATTTTACAGTACAGAA
This sequence comes from Chiloscyllium plagiosum, assembly GCF_037043375.1. NCBI lineage: Eukaryota > Metazoa > Chordata > Chondrichthyes > Orectolobiformes > Hemiscylliidae > Chiloscyllium > Chiloscyllium plagiosum. Next base: position 34,839,692 of record NW_028270180.1, read on the forward strand.
TGTGGTCACTTGACCATTTGAGTCTGTACCAGCTGCCAAAAGAGCTATCCAGCTAGTGTCATTCTCCAGTTCTGTAAATTCATCTTTTGCAAATATATATCTAACTCTCTTTTGAAATGTCCTATGTAATCTGTTTCCACTCTTTCAGGCATCATATTCCAAATCCAAACAACTGAGTAAAGACATTTCTCCTCATTTCACTCCTGGCTGTCTTGCTGGCAGTCTTCAAATGGTGATCCCTAGTTACTGATAGACCAACTAGTGGAAACAAAATATCCTCCTTTATCTTGTCAAAATTTTTTATACTTCTGAGCACCTGAATAAGATCACCTTTTAACCTTCCCTGCTCCAAGTAACAAAAGCCCAATATCTCTAATCTTTCCTTTTATCTGAAATCCCTAATTTCCTGGTATCATTCCTGTACATCTCCTTTAACATCCTTCCTTAAATAAAGTTCCCAGAACTGAACACATTATTCCAAATCAGAAAGTGAGGACTGCAGATGCCGGAGATCAGAGTTGAAAAGTATGGTGCTAGAAATGCACAGCAGGTCAGGCAGCGTCTGAGGAGTAGGAGAATCAATGTTTTGGGCGTAAGTCCTCCTCCCTTCTTGATGAAGGGCTTATGCCCGATACGTCGATTCTCCTGCTTCTCGGATGCTGGCTGACCTGTTGTGCTTTTCCAGCGCCACACTTTTCGGTGACTAGAAATGTGGTCTGCTTTGTAGAAGTGTAGCACCACTTCCTTTCTTCTTTTCTATGCCTATATTTATAATCCAGAGGATGCTATAAGCTTTCTTAATTGTTTCAACTTGCCTGGCTGCCTTCAGAGAATCATGCATGTGAACCCCAAGGTCCCTCTGCTCCTGTGCTCCATTTGAAATAGTATCATTGAGCCTGTATTGCTGCTTCATGTTTGTTCGACCAAAATGCAATGGCTCACGTTTCTCTACATCGAAGTTAATCTGCCTGGTGTCCTGTCCATTTGGCCACCTTCTGAAATCACTTCACACCATCCTTAGATTAGATTAGGTTACTTACAGTGTGGAAACAGGCCCTTTGGCCCAACACCGCCCCGCCGAAGCGCAACCCACCCATGCCCCTACATTTACCCCTTACCTAACACTATGGGCAATTTAGCATGGCCAATTCACCTGACCTGCACATCTTTAGACTGTGGGAGGAAACCGGAGCACCCGGAGGAAACCCACGCAGACACGGGGAGAACGTGCAAACTCCACGCAGTCAGTCGCCTGAGGTAGGAATTGAACCCGGGTCTCTGGCGCTGCGAGGCAGCAGTGCTAACCACTGTGCCACCGTGCCGCCCACAAAGGAAATGCAACAGGAAACATGCGCTCGAGCCAGGTAGGACTCGAACCTACAATCTTCTGATCCGAAGTCAGACGCGTTATCCATTACGCCACTGGCCTAACTCACCTAGTTTAGCATCATCTGCGAATTTAGAGAGCTTGCCTTCAATATCCTTCTCCAAATCAGTTATATAAACCGGTTCCCAACACTGATCCCTGCGGAACACAACTTTCAACACTTATCCGATCTGCGACGTGCCCATCTGTACAGATGCTGTCAGACTTGCTGAGTTTTGCCAGTAATCTTGTTTCAGATCGCCAGCATCCACAATCTTAGTTTTATTTTACTGCACAGAGATTTAAATAGGCTGTGAGTGGGCAAACACTCAACAAATGGAATATAATTGTGTGAAACTGTGAACTTGTCCACTTGGCAGGGAGAATGGATTAGAATCAGTTTACTTAAGTGGGAGAGATTGCAGAATATAGAGATACAGAGGAGCATGGTAACTGAATCTCACAAAATTAGTGTGCAGATACTGAAAATGGAATGTTGACATTTATTGCTCAGTAAATGAAAAAGAACAGTTGTGCAGGGCATTTGTGTCTCCTTGTTAAAGAAAGGAGAAAATTGTATTAAAAGCCATTCAGAGATTAGATTCCCTATAGTGTGGAAACAGGCCCTTTGGCCCAACAAGTCCACACTGACCCTCTGACTAATGCACCTAACACTATGGGCAATTCAGCATACCCAATTCACCTAACCTGCACATCTTTGGACAGTGGGAGGAAACCGGAGCACTCAGAGGAAACCCACGCAGACACGGGGAGAATGTGCAAGCTCCACACAGACAGTTTCCCGAGGCTGGAATTGAACCTGGGACCCTGGTGCTGTGAGGCAGCAGTGCTAACCACTGAGTCACCGTGTTGTGATGATGCTGCCTTTTTAGCAATTTTTTCCTTGTTTTTCTTTGAGAGAGTCTCAAATGCCGAGTTATTGCTGTGATTATCTCTCCTTTTCACATGGATGAAGGCAACTCCAATTCCAGCAGTTTTGTTTTGTTCACCTTTTGTAAAGCCCCCAAAGTCACTTTTTAATCTAAAGGTGCTGAAAAGTTTGGGAAAGAGCCTAGTTTAAAAATGGTGGGGGAGTGGCCAGGTTTCCCAATTTGGGTATTTTCTAGTTTCTTCTGTTGTAGCAGTGAGAAGCTGCTGCAATCCCAAAAAAGGTTCCAAGCTTCAGCAGATGATTGTTGACTGGCTGCTTCTTCTGAAATCTCTCCTGCCTGTAAGAACCTGTGTTTGTGTTTGCCTTTTGACAAGGGGTGCACTTATAGGATGTTATGGGAATTGGAAATGCTCCTTTGTGTTGAGTTTTCAAATAGTTAAGTTATTCTAAATTCTGTTTTCTTTTGTTTGTGTTTCAACTGTAGTATTTAAATAAATTCTGTTTTGCTTCAAGCCGAGTGGTTTGACCAGCTGCATCACACCTGGAATATCCATTTAAGGTCCAGGGTCCCACCTCAAAATATTTTGAGGGCCTGGTCCATAACAAATTGGAGGCTCTTGTCAGGATTGATTCGATTGTTCCAATTTGGAATTAGGGTTGTTGGAATGAAAGATGGTGAGTGTATGATGTTAATGTCTTGTTCTGGGTGTTGAATTTGGTTGGTTTAAACACTGCTTGGGGTCATAATGACTTTTTCAGTCACTAAAAGTTTTCTGGGGGTGAAGAAGTTTAGATTTAGATTAGATTACTTAGTGTGGAAACAGGCCCTTCGGCCCAACAAATCCACACCGACCCGCCGAAGCGCAACCCACCCAGACCCATTCCCTTACATTTACCCCTTCACCTAACACTATGGGCAATTTAGCATGGCCAATTCACCTAACCTGCACATTTTTGGACTGTGGGAGGATACCCATGCAAACCCATGGGAGAATGTGCAAACTCAAAGCCCACCTCAGGTGACTGACTGTGTTATAAAAGGTGAACAAAGCAAAGCTGTTGGAGTTGCCTCCATCCACGAGATAATCACAGCAATAACTCAGCATTTAAATTTGCTGGAAACACCACCAGACTCTTTGGAAATGGCTAAATTCAATTGACAATGAAGCAGCTTGAGTTAGAGGCAAGAGAAAAAGAAATGAAACAGTTTGAATTATGACAAAAAGCAGTGAAAAGAGAAAAAGAACAAATTGCCCTAGCAGAGAAGTTTTGGGGGTGGGGGGGTTTGAGGAGGTGAAGAAACCCATCTTAAGTGCACATCATGTTGTGCCAGAAACCTACAGGCAACATTTCATGAATCAAAGGAGAGACCCTAGTCAAACATACATTGAGTTTGAAAGGACCAAAGTAATTTTGTTAGGTAGGCATTAACAGTAGATCAAACATATGATGCTCTTAGAAAGACTATTATTTTGGAGGAGTTCAAAAGTTCACTTCCTGAAGTAGTGAGAACTCTTGTGGACGAGCCGAGAGTTAAACTGCAAGGTTGGCAGCTGAAATGGCTGATGATTAGGAGTTGGTTTATAACTCAAAGTTTGGCTTCCAACATCAATTTCAATCCATCAAGGATATAAATTTGGGAAAAGAGAAATCCTCACATGATAGGGGGAATGTAGACCTCAGAAAAGCTCATAGAGATAACTTACCACAGATTAAAAAGGATACCTATGAAGAGGAAAGAAGTGAAAAAGCTCCAGCGTCTTCATTACAATAAAGTAGTCCACATTGAAATCACAGTGGTCGGTTAGAAAAAGCACTGAGAAGATGAATGTAGGAAAACAGGATAAACCAGTGAATTTTGTTTAAGTGGTAAAGGAGAGCACAGAGGAGGCTAAAATGCTGCACCAGAATGTACAACCTGGTCGGAGGTTGATTAAGGGAAAAGTGTCAGGTCGTCTTAAACCATTTACTTGCGAAAGTAAGGCTGACTTGCAGAGACCAGGAGCAGCAGGTCAATGGGTTACAGTATTAAGAGATACGGGATCATGTTAATCTTTGATGAAAGATGAGATATGTAATTCAGAAGGACTATTGCCAGTAGTAGTGCTAGTGTGTGGAGTTCATGGTGAGGCAACAAGTGCTCAATTATGTAGAGTGAGGTTAGTGTCCAGTGAAAAGTGGAGAAGTGGTGGTAGGGGTACAGGAAGAACTCTCTGCTCTGGAATACAATATAGCTGGGTCACAGGTAGGAATGCTGCCAACTGTGGTTGGAAAACTAGTGGAAAATCGGGAAGTATATGCTGGGATTTTTCCTGACTGTGGTAATGAGGTTACAAAGTCACCAGTTGAAACAGGAGGAGTTAAGAACAAAGAACAAAGAAAATTTACAGGCCCTTCAGCCCTCCAAACCTGAGCCGATCCAAATCCACTGTCTAAACCTGTTGCCCAACTCCTAAGCATCTGTATCCCTCTGCTCTCCACCTTCTCCTGCATCTGCCCAGATGCATCCTAAATGAATCTGCAGTGCTTACCTTTACCACCTCTGCTGGCAACATGTTCCAGGCATGTGTAAAGCACGTGCCACGTGTGTCCCCCTTAAACATTTCATCTCTCACCTTGAGAGTGTGACCTCATTAGTGAATCCTTCATCCTGGGGGAAAAAAGCTCATCTCTATCTACCCTGTCTATACCCTTCATGATTTTGTATACTGCAATCTGGTCCCCCCCACCAATTTCCTTTTTTCTAATGAAAACAAACCCAACCTACTCAAACTCTCTTCTAGCACCTTCTATACCAGGCAATATCCTCGTAAACCTTCTCTGCACCCGCTCCAAAGCGTCCACATCCTTTTGGTAATGTGGCGACCAGAACTGTACACAGTATTCTAAATGCGGCCGAACCAAAGTCTTGTACAATTTTAACATGACCTGCCAGTTCTTATACTCAATACCTCATCCAGTGAAGGCAGGCATACTATATGCCTTCTTGACCACTCTCCACCTGTGCTGCAACCTTCAGGGTACAACGGACCTGAACTCCCAGATTTGTCTGCTCATCAATGCTTCCCAAGACTCTTCTGCTCATTGTATAATTCGGTCTAGAACTACACTTGCCTAAATACATCACCTCACATTTGCCTGGATTGAACTCCATCTGCTACTTCTCCACCCAACTCTCCAGTGCATTTATATTCTCCTGTATTCTTTGACAATCCCCTATGCTTTCTGCTACTCCACCAGTCTTTGTGTCATCTGCAAACTTGCTGATCATACCAACAGTTCCCTCTTCCAGATCATTTATGTATATCACAAACAACAGTGGCCCCAGCACTGATCCCTGTGGAACACCACTGGTCACCTTTCTCCATTTCAAGAAACTCCCTTCAACTATTACTCTGTCTCCTGTTATCCAACCAGTTCTTCTTCCACCTCGCTAGAACACCCTGCACACCATGTGACTTCACTTTCTCTATTAGTTTACCATGGGGAACCTTATCAAATGCCTTACTAAAGTCCATTTATATGACAGCTGCAGCCCTTCTTTCAACTATCAACTTAGTCACTTCCTCAAAGAACTCTATTAAGTTGGAATGGCATGATCTCCCCTGCACAAAACCATGTTGCCTATCACTGACAAGCCCATTCTTTTCTGAATATAAATAGATTTTATCCCTCAGTACCTTCTCCAGCAACTTTCCCACTACTGACGTCAGGATAATTGGTCTGTAGTTAACTGAAATACCACTACTATCCTCCTTGTACATGGGGACAACATGAGCAACCCTTCAGTCCTCCGGCACCTCACCTGTGTTTAAGGATCAACAAAGATATGTCAGTGCTCCAGCCTATTTCCTCTCTCGCCTCCCTCAGCAACCTGGGCTAGATCCCATCCGGTCCTGGGGATTTGTCCCCCTGAATAACCTCTAGCCTACACAACACATCTTCCCTGCTTATGTTAATGTGATCCAGAGTGATCAAACCTCTATCTCTAATCTTAGCATTCATTATGTCCCTCTCCTCAGTGAACACTGATGCAAAGTAATCATTCAGAATCTCACCCATACTCTCAGGTTCGACACACAGCCTTCCTTCATTATCCTTTAGGAGACGAATCATGCCTTTCCTACCCTTTGCTTTCAACAGGACATGCCTATCCTGCACTATCTTTGAAAGCCTCCCACATCTCAAATGTGGACTTGCCTTCAAATAGCTGTGTCCAATCCACATTTCCCAGCTCCTGCCTAATTTTGATATAATTGGCCTTGACCCAGTTTAGTACACTTCCCTTAGGACCACTGTTATCTTTGTCTATGAATATTCTAAAACGTACAGAATTGTTCCCAAAGAAATCCCCCACCGCAACTTCTACCACCTGGCCTGGCTGATGACCCGATGCCAGGTCCAATATGGCTCCTTCCCTCAGACTATTGACATACTGCTGTAAAAAACTTTCCAGGACACTTCTTACAAATTATGCCCCATCCAGACCTCTGTCACTAAGTGTATCCCAGTCAATGTTGGGTAAATTAAAATCTCCCATCACCACTACCCTGTCGCCTCTACATTTTTTCCGTAATCTGTTTACCTATTTGTTCTTCTACCTCACAGGTGGCACGGTGGCTCAGTGGTATGGGCGGCATGGTGGCTCAGTGGTTAGCACTGCTGCCTCACAGCGCCAGGGACCCAGGTTCAATCCCTGCCTTGGGTAATTGTCTGTGTGGAGTTTGCATATTCTCCCCATATCTGCGTGGGTTTCCTCCCATAGTCCAAAGATGTGCCGGTCAGGTGAATTGGCCATGCTAAATTGCCCATAGTGTTAGGTGCATTAGTCAGGGGGTAATAGAGGGTAGGGTAATGGATGTGGGTGGGTTACTCTTCGGAGGGTTCGGTATGGACTTGTTGGGCTGAAGGGCCTGTTTCCATACTGTAGGGAATCTAATCTAATCTACTCTCACTCGCTGTTAAGAGGCCTGTAGTACAGCCCAACAATGTAACTGCACCCTTCTTATTTCTCAGCCCTTCTTATTACTCAAACAGGGGAATATATTACGGGGAACAAAGAAATGGCAGAAGAATTGAATTGTTACTTCAGATCTGAGTTCACTGGGGAAGACACAAGCAATCTCCCTGAAGTAACAGTGGCTGAAGGACCTGCACTTAAGGGAATTTATATTTGCCAGGAATTGGTGTTGGAGAGACTGTTAGGTCTGAAGGTTGATAAGGCCCCGGGGCCTGATGGTCTACATCCCAGGGTACTGAAGGAGGTGGCTCGAGAAATCGTGGATGCATTGGTGATTATTTTCCAGAGTTCGATAGATTCGGGATCAGTTCCTGCAGATTGGAGGGTGGCTAATGTAGTACCACTTTTTAAGAAAGGTGGGAGAGTGAAAGCATGAAATTATAGACCAGTTAGTCTGACCTCAGTGGTGGGAAAGATGCTGGTGTCTATTATAAAGGATGAAATTACGACACATCTGGATAGTAGTAACAGGATAGGTCAGAGTCAGCGTGGATTTATGAAGGGGAAATCATGCTTGACTAATCTTCTGGAATTTTTTGAGGATGTAACTCTGAAGATGGATGAGGGAGATCCAGTAGATGTAGTGTACCTGGACTTTCAGAGAGCTTTTGATAAAGTCCCACATAGGAGGTTAGCGAGCAAAATTAGGGCGCATGGTATTGGGGGCAAAGTACTAACTTAGTTGGCTGATAGGAAAGAAAGAGTAATGATAAACGGCTCCATTTCGGAATGGCAGGCAGTGACCAGTGGGGTACCGCAGGGATCAGTGCTGGGACTGCAGCTTTTTACAATATATATTAATGATGGTATTAGTAATAACACGAGCAAATTTGCTGACGATACTATGCTGGGTGGCAGGGTGAAATGTTAGGAGATTACAGGGTGACATGGACAGGTTAGGTGAGTGGTCAGATGCATGGCAGGTGCAGTTTAATGTGGATAAAGGTATGGTTATCCACTTTAGTGCAAGAACAGAAAGGCAGATTACTACCTAAATGGAATCAATTTAGGTAAAGGGGCAGTACAAAGAGATCTTGTACACGAGTAAGCTTGCAGGTACAGCAGGTAGTGAAGGCGGCTAATAGCATGCTGGCCTTCATAACAAGAGGGATTGAGTTTAGAAGCAAAGAGGTTCTTCTGCAGCTGTACAGGGCCCTGGTGAGACCACACCTGGAGTACTGTGTGCAGTTCTGGTCTCCAAATTTGAGGAAAGACATTCTGGCTATTGACGGAGTGCAGCGTAGGTTCATGAGGTCAATTCCTGGAATGGCGGGACTACCTTACACTGAAAGACTGGAGTGACTGGGCTTGTATACCCTTGAGTTTAGAAGATTGAGAGGGGATCTGATTGAGACATAAGATTATTAAAGGATTGGACACTCTGGAGGCAGGAAACATGTTTCCGCTGATGGGTAAGTCCCGAACCAGAGAACATAGCTTAAAAATACGGGGTAGGCCATTTAGGAGATGAGGAGAAGCGTCTTCACCCAGAGAGTGGTGGGTGTGTGGAATGCTCTGCCCCAGAGGGCAGTGGAGGTACAGTCTCTGGATTCATTTAAGAAAGAGTTGGATAGAATTCTCAAGGATAGTGGAATCAAGGGTTATGGAGATAAGGCAGGAACAGAATACTGATTCAGGATGATCAGCCATGATCATATTGAATGGTGGTGCAGGCTTGAAGGGCAGAATGGCCTACTCTTGCACCTATTGTCTATTGTCCTCCTTTAGCACAGTAGTGATATCATCCCTGACCAGCAATGCAATTCCTCCCACCCTTTTACTTCCTTCTCTGTCCTGTCTGAAGTGTCTATATCCTGGAACATTTAGTTGCCAATCATGCTCTTCCTTCAACTAAGTCTCTGTGATTGCAATAGCGTCATACTCCCAGGCACCAATCCAGTCCCCAAGTTCATCTATACTCCTTGCATTAAAGTATATGCACTTCAGGCCACCAGTTCTTTTCCGTTCATCTGTTCTCTGCCTACTCTTCACCTTATTAATGTTATCTTCATGATTCTTACAGTCTTCAGTTTCCAACTTGCTGTCTACTTGTCTTCTGTTCTGGTTCCCAGCCCTCTGCCACATTAGTTTAATATCTCCCCACAGCGGTAGCAAAAACTTCCCCCAAGGACATTAGTTCCAGTCTGGTTCAGATGTCGACCGTCCAATATGTAATAGTCCCACCTTCCCCGAATCGGTCCCAATGTCCAACAAATCTGAACCCCTCCCTCCTACACCATCCCTCAAGCCACATGGTCACCCCAGCTATTTTCTCACTTCTAAGCTGGCTAGCACGTGGCACTGGCAGTAATCCCGAGATCACTACCTTTTGAGGTCCTCCTTTTTTAACTTCTCTCCTAGCTCCTGAATTTTTCTTTCAAGACCTCATCTCGCATTTACTTATATCATTGGTGTCTATACGCACCAAGCCAACTGCCTGTTCGCCCTCCCCTTTTAGAATGTTCTGCAGCCGATGGGTGACATCCCTGACCCGACCACCTGAGAGGCAACATACATCCAGGAGTCATATTTTCGGCCACAGAACCTCCTATCTACTCCCCTTACAATAGAATCCCCTATGACTGTGGCCCTACAAATCTTTTTCCCGCCCTTCTGAACAGCAGTGCCCGTCACAGTGCCATGATCTTGACAACTGCTGCCCTCCCCTGGTGAGCCATCTCCCCTAACAGTATCCAAAACGGTATACCTGTTTTGGAGGGAGATGACTGCAGGAGACAACTGCGCTGCCTCCCTACTCTTTTTCTGCCTTTTGGTCACCCATTCACTATCTCCCTCAGCAATTCTAAGCTGTGGTGTGATCAGTTCACTGAACATGCTATCCACAACTTCCTCAGCATCGCAGATGCTCCACAGTGAGTCCATCCGCAGCTCCAGAGCCGTCATGTGGTCAAACAACAGCTGCAGCTGGGCACACTTCTTGCAAGTGGTAACAGTCAGGAACATCAGCCATGTTCCTGAGCTCTGGATTAGAGTGGTGCTGGAAAAGCACAGCAGGTCAGGCAGCATCTGAGGAGCAGGAAAAATCGATGTTTCTGGCAAAAGCCCTTCTATTCCTAATGAAGGGCTTTTGCCCGAAACGTTTCCAGCATCTGCAGTCCTTATTTTTACCTATTTCCTGAGCTCCCACATCAAGCAAGAGGCACATGCCAGTGGTCTAAGGTCCATTCCCATTGTAACCTTAGCTTTATATCAACTAACTAAAACCAAACAATGCACTTAAATGTATGAAAGAAAAAGATAAAATAAAAGCCTCACCTTACAGAGCCTTTTTGTTCTGGTTAGAGGAGGGGGGCGCGGGAGGGAGATACTACACGTGTAGTATCTCAGGTTTAGTCACTGCCTAAATATATACTAAGTCCTTACCTTCCCGGCACCCTCCTGATCTCCACGTCATCTCCACCCTTGTCTCCTGCTGCTCCTGGATAGGAAAAAAAATGTTGAAGCAGGATAATCAGAGACCACGTTTGATTGATCGGCTGAGACAAAACAGGAACAGGAAGTAGACAAGAAATCAAAAACTCGCAATTTTGCTAACTGAGAAAGTGTTAGTGTTACTTCCAGTGATCAATGAACCTTTAAAAGCAAGGTTTAGTGGTCCTTATCTAATAGAAAGGAGATTGAGTGAGGTGAACTATTTGGGAAGGACTCCAGACAGAGAGAAATCTGTGTGTGTCATTTGAACATGCTAAAAAGATATTTAGATAGGGAAGAAAAGCAGAAGGAGAATGTGTTACTGGTTGCAACACTGGGTGAAGAACCAAGTTCAGAGGATTCTGAATTGGACATTTCTCAAATTAAATTGGACAATGAGGAAGTCATCAAAAGTTGGACTAAGTTATTGAGTTACCTTAGGAAAATCGAAATGACTTGAAAGAGTTATTGCTATCACGTGGGGAGATACGAGGGAATAAGCTAGTTGCCATACTGGAAGAAGGATGTGCAGCCTTGGAGAGAATGCAAAACAGCTTTACCAGGATATTGCCTGAATTGGAGTGTATTAGCTTGCTATAGTGTCAGAGGCTGAGGATGACCTGAAAGAAGTACATAAAATTGAGAGGTACGGATAGGATAGATGGTCAGAGTCTTTTTCCCAGGGTGGAAATGTAAAATTCTAGGGGGCTTGGTTTACTGTGAGAGGGGGAATGTTTAAGTAAGATGTGCAAGGAAGGTTTACTTACACAGAGGGTGGTAGGTGCTTGACATGCATTACCAGTGGGAGTGATAGAAGCAGATACTTTGGACAGATGTGTGAACAGGCAAGAAATAGAGGAATATGGACCATGTGCAGGTAGATGGGATTAGTTTAGAAGGCATCCTGGTCAACACAGCCATGATGAGCCGAAGCACTGTTCCTGTGCTGTATTGTTCTGTGGTCAATTTATGGGAGGTAGTTAAAAATCAGATATCCATGATTTTATTAAATGACAGAGCAGGTTCAAAAGACCAAATGGCCTATTCCTGTTTCTAATTCTTTGTAACCTATTTACTTGAGTTTGAAGATCATTTGTGGGCTGTGAGCATCACTGGCTAAGTCAGCATTTATTGCTTATCTGTAGTTCCCCTTGAGAAGGTGGTAGTGAGCTGCATTCCTTAATCACTTCAGTCTTCAGGGTATAAGTACATCCACATTGCTGTTTAGGAGGGATTCCAGGACATGAATGACAATGAAGGATGGCTTGGAGAGGTACTTGCTTGGCACTGTGGATTGTAGACATACATTTGGAGAGCCTGGGTGAGTTATTGCAATGCATCATAGAGATGTACAGCACGAAAACGGACCCTTTGGTCCAACTCGTCCATGCCGACCAGATATCCCAACTCAATCTAGTCCCACCTACCAGCACGCGGCCCATATCCCTCCAAACCCTTCCTATTCGTATATCCATCCAGATACCTTTTAAATGTTGCAATCATTCTAGCCTCCACCACTTCCTCTGGCAGCTCATTCCATACACTTACCACCCTCTGCGTGAAAAAGTTGCCCCTTAGGTCTCTTTCATATCTTTCCCTTCTCACCCTAAACCTATGCCCTCTAGTCTGGACTCCCCCACCCCAGGGAAGAGACTTTGTCTATTTATCCTATCCATGCCCCTCATGATTTTATAAACCCCTATAAGATCACTCCTTAGCCTCCAATGCTCCAGGGAAAACAGCCCTAGCCTTCAACCCTGGCAACATCCTTGTAAATCTTTTTTGAACCCTTTCAAATTTCACAACATCCTTCTGATAGGAAGGAGACCAGAATTGCACACACTATTCCAACAGTGGCCTAGCCAATGTCCTGTACAGCCACAATATGACCTCCCAACACGTGCTGATGGTATGCATGTGTGATTCAGGGACTAAATATGAAAGATGGTGAATTTGATGGGTGCTAGTCATGCAGACTGTTTTGTCCTGTTTGGTGTCAAATTTCTTTAGTGTTGTCGGAGCTGCAGCCATCCAGGCAAGTGGAGACTGTTCCATCACAGTCCTGATTTGTGCCTTATAGCTAATAGTCGAGTACTGGGAAATCAAGCAGTGAATTACTCACTTCTGATCTGCATTGGTAGCTATCATGTTTATTTGGTTATTGCAGTTCACCTTCTGCTCAATGCTAAACCTTCCATGTTGTTAGTAGGGGATTTTAGCAATGGTAATGCCACTTAATGGGTAGTGGTGACATTGGCTCTTGTTTGTGATTGTCAATGCCTGGCATTTGTGTGGTGTGATTGAAACTTGCTTCTTTAGCCCAAGACTGGCATTAAAACTTCATGACTGGATGATGCTACATGTGAACATGAGTGGTTTCAGTGTTTAAAGAGTAGCAAATGGTGCCAAACATCATGTGACCATCAGTGAACATCCCCACTTCTGACATTATGGTGGGAAAGTTATCAATAAAGTAGCTGAAAATGATTCGGTTTGGACATTACTCTGAGAAATTCTTAGAGATTAATCAACTTGATTCCAGAAGATCACTAACAACCACAGCCTTCTTTCTTTGCACGAAGTATGGCTCTAGCTAATTGAAAATCCTCCCTCGAGTTCCAGTTTTGAGAGTGCTCCTTGATGCCATATGCTATATTCATGTACAGAGTGATCATCCTTGCCTCATCTCTGGAGTTCAGCACTTTTGTCCATGTTTGGACAAAGGCTGTAAATAAGAGTTTTTGGAAATTAAAGTAAGAATCTGACTTTATTATACATATCAATTTATGTTTTTATGTGGCATAAAAAGTTATTTAAATGACTTTATCCCCCCCTGCCCCCGTACTTTTGAATGAAACTTTTGCATAATATATTAAACATTATTGTGTGGATGTAAAATAAAAACACACCTAATTTTTTTTGGAGAAGACCAGGGAGTCCACCCCTTAAATCAGCACTGCACAAACTTCAGCACTGATGTTGGAAACACTCCAGTTTAGGCAGCATCTGCAAAAGTAAAAGAAATAGATATGTTAATTCAAATATTTACTCTGTTTCTTTCTACAAATGCATCATCATTTTCCCTAAAATTATACATATAACAAATTTTCAATTCAGTTTGCCGCAGTATTAAAAGCTTCCCTCATTTTAATTTCAGTTTTTCGAAATAAAGAATTAATTGGATTTCAGATAAATAAAAAAGACATATTAGCATCACTTTTTAAAAAAGTTTTAAGTACACAGTGTGAGCAAAAAAAAACTCTTATTCCTCACTTTATTCTATCAAATCTGCTCTCGTTCCCTATGCATTGTCAAAGGTAAGTGCTGATATCTGTATTTCCTATTGTTGTTAAGATGCTATTTTCTGGCTTCAAAAGGCTTTCTTATTTTGCTACTGTTGCTCTTTAATGTTTTATTTGAGAGAAATTCTTCAGAAGCATTCTAGCCATAGGATGTATGCAGTTTTGTGACATTTGGATGAACTTTACCCAGGATGAACTTTAACCACAGCCATGACTGAATTCATCATAAAGTGCAGTCAAGCAAAGAATGGATTTATTATTTCAATCCTTGAAAGAGTACGTGCATCATCTATTGTTCAAACCTTTTTTCGAACTTGCACTGCATAATGTAGTGCTATGTAAGATGAATGTTCTGAGATCTCATTCTGTGGTGCGCAGGCAGTTGAATGCTGTCCTGGTTTAAAGCATTTCATGCCTATAAAAAGCTGAACACATCACTTTTGAAAGAAGAGAATTAAAGCTTCATGACTAAGCAAAGTAAATTATGATTTAAAAAAATACAGTGAGTTCTGCTTTAGTTTGGTATTGTATGGCCTAGTCAGAAATTCAACCCAGACAAAGCACCATGTACCAGGCATTCAGCCAGTTACTTACTGTCACTGATGTTTGCTAATATTTGTATAATGTATTTTCATGCCTAATGCACAAGTAGTTGCCCATTTTTAAAAGAAGCCTCTTGTGATAATAATTCAGTCTCTTGCGTTAGAAATTATAACTGATCCATATTCACAGCTGCTCATTCTCATCTTTTCTGTTAACTGAGTCTTATCATGACCTTCAAGTCTATCTGGTCAGACCACTTTCTGCTTTCCCTTACCATTGGATTGTTGAAGCTGCTGCTGCTGCTTTTTCCTTGTTTCCTCTTTAACACCCAAGCCAAAAGTCACCAGAGCACTGTTGACCTACCAAGCAGTTCCCTGCCTCTTAAATTCCCTATTCCCAACAATGCAAACTTCTTGCCCACTTCATAGCCTCTTCACTACCTACACTAGAAAAATGTAAAGCCAAATCCTGCAAATTAACATAGCCATAGGCATAAGCATTCAGGATTACATCATTCTCCTAAAAAGGGCTTACTATTCCAGAATAATTCTAGAGTTCAAAAATGACTTTATAGCTCCATTCTTTTCTCCACCTCCTTAATCCTAGCTTCACACTTGGACATGAGAAGCTTGTGAATTTCTTTGCCTTTGAGATGACCATACAGCTACAACTCCTCCTTTACCAGACCTAGAATCATAGACCTCCCTACAGTGTGGAAAGAGACTGTTTGTTTGTTTGGTCCTGTCAAGTCTAGATTTACCCTCCTGAGGAGCATCACACCCAGATCCAGCCACCCACTCTATTCCTGTAAACCCACATTGAACAGTGAGAGGAACCTGGAGCATCTGACTAACTTTGCAGACCCTGAGAGAATGTCAAACTTCACACAGACAGTCACCTAAGGTTGGAATCAAACCTGGGTCCTGATGTTGAGGCAGCAGCATTGTGCAACCTCCACAGAGTAACTCAAGCCCTACTAACCATGTTTCACTTTGCCATTTTTTTTCCCCCTATTTATCAACCTTTTGAAAACCCTGGTGGATTCTCTAAAACCCCTAATACCTTATTGCTTAAATACCACTTATGGTCTCTATTGCAATTGGCATGATGAAAGTTCCCTTTCCTGAGGGACTGTCACCCTACCATTCAAAATTGCATTGTCTTTTTCCATCACCAAAAATGCACTGGATTTTTGAAAAAACATATTGCTCATTGACCCCAACCCCAACAACTTATCGCTTCAAGCCCGCCATTCTGACTTCAAATCATTTGAAGGCATTCCTTTGGCTTAAGTAATAAATGTTTGTGATTGAATTATCCCTTTTCACAGTTTTCCTGTTGGGTGAAGTTGCTATAGTCTGACCGGACTATACGGCTGCTTTCTCATTGAAAAGAGGATTGTCATGACTAATGTTTTTTTTCCCCTGCCTTATTAAGAACGTATCAGAATAACTGCTTGAATAACATGAGAACTGCAGAATAACATGAGAAGGCCTGCTCCACCATTCAATAATATCATGGTTGATCTGGTAGTGGCTTTATTTCCACATGCTATTTGCAACCCTCAGCCCTCAAATCCTTTGGTCAAAAATCTATCTAGCACAGTCTTATCAACCCTCTGACAGAAAAGGATACTCATCATCTCCATCTCAAAACGAAGTCAAAAGTCACACAACACCAGGTTTATTTGAAATCACTGCTCCTTCAATAGGTGATGTAAAAAGCAGAGAAGTTATTCTTCTGCACTGCGTAATCTTGCATGTTTCAATAAGATCGAATCTCATTCTCCAAAATTCCAATGGGTATAGATCTAACCTATTCAACCTTTCTTCAGAGGATGACCCATTCGTCCCAGGAATGAATCGTGTGAAGATTCTCTGAACTGTCTTTAAGTAGTTATTACCAATTATTCAGCTTTCTGACAGTGCTCTTTTAATTCCATTCCTATCCAGTGGATGCAGCCAGTATATTACCGTTCCATTTGTCTTAGGGGTCTGTCAATATCATATGCTTGGAGTATCTTATTCTCTCCATCTCACTTCATGTCCCTTAATGGCAAAATGACTGTAGTGTTTGGCTTATTAGTAGGTAGTAGCTCATTTTCTCAGGCATTCAGTTTTGATTTTGTCGTGGCTTCTTCTGCCACTGAAAATTAAGCCTCTTAAGCAATTATTCTAAATAAGATTTATCACATCCACAAGATACCCCAAAGCACTTTGCATCAATATTATCCTTTTAAGGGATGTCACTGTTATACATAGTTTTAATCAACATACTGAGATGTTATAACTCACCTCTAGAGCAAGTAGGACTTGAATTGGCCTTAAAGGTTGGGGTCCAAGAGCCATAAGTCAGTATTATATGATTAACTGTCTGATCAGCACGAATTGGGTGAATGATGTGATGGACGTTCCAGCCAATATTTTCCATTTAGCTAAGAAAATGCCAAACTTTTCTTGGCACCATTTATTATCTGCTTGAACAACTAGTTTATCATCTATCCTGAAATATGTCATCCTCTATAATGCAGCATTCCTAAAATTCTTAAGTGCCAGCATGTGTTATATATTCAAAGGCTTGAGAGGGGTTTGAACCTGTTTCAATATTTTTACTAAGGCAAGAATGATTTGAGGTCCATGAATGATTGCCAGTATCTTGCAATTGACTGTAAAATTAATTATTGTTTGAATGGAATTCAATCTAGCAAATCTCCTTCAAAGTTCAGAGTGTATAAAGTGAAACTAAAAGTCTAATTAATTGTAGGGACAAGCCTTGTAGAATTGCACGAATAACAGGCTTTTAGTCAACATTTTTGGGTCGGAACTGAACTAAACAACTTTGTTAATTTTGGAACCAAAGCTTTTTTCACCAGCTACATGGCATGAGAATGATCAAATGATCCACCTTTGCTTCAATGAATGTAGTTCCAATAATGTCAAGGAACTGAAGTGCTAAACTTTTGCTCCTTTAAATCGATCTTTCTGGTGAAGCTTTTGCATCTAATATTTCCTTCCAGTGCACAGTGAAAACTTTTATTTACCTGTATTCCTCAGAAGTGTTAAAGATGGTACAAATGTGAATTATTGGGCTGAGAGTTTATTATCTAACTTGGGAATTCCACTTGAATTGTTCAAGATGTATTTGTTACTGGCAAGGCAAGCATATATTCCTCCCTGTTCAAAAGGAAAGTTTCAATGCCAGCTCTAATGGGTAGAAATATTGTGATATGATGTAAGTGTTTAGAGCATAGGAAATGCAAACTCAATATTGATTTTGTATGGGTAGAAACAAAAACTGCAGATGCTGGAAACCAGATTCTGGATTAGTGGTGCTGGAAGAGCACAGCAGTTCAGGCAGCATCCGAGGAGCAGTAAAATCGACGTTTCGGGCAAAAGCCCTTCATCAGGAATGAAGGGCTTCCTGATGAAGAGCTTTTGCCTGAAACGTCGATTTTACTGCTCCTCGGATGCTGCCTGAACTGCTGTGCTTTTCCAGCACCACTAATCCAGAAATTGATTTTGTATGATAAGGACTCCAGAAAAACTAAGTACAGTCCTTACATGAAGGAGAACTTGATGCTAGGAAATGACTTAATAGTACAGTCAGACTTTCACTTTCTATTTAAAATCATACAGTCTGTCCTTATGGAAACTGCCAATGTAAACTTATGCTATAATTGCAACCTTCTGCACTGGTACCACATTCAATTGGGACAGGGATTTGACTAAATTAATCAATTCTTGTAAATATGGAAATGAAATCAGATTTCTGCAGATGCTAGAAATCTCAATTGAGATAAAATATAAAATGATGGAAATACTCAGCAAGTCAGGCAGCCTTTGTGCAAAGAAGTAGTTAATGTTTCAGGTTGCTGACCATTGTGAGTTCGCTGAAGTTTGCTAACTTAAAACAATTTCATTTGAGGCAATACAGAGAAGGTTTACTTGGGTAATCCCTGCTATGGAGTGATAGTCTGATGAGCAAAGCATAAACAGTTTGGATCTCTACTGGAACTTAGAATGAGAGTTGATTGAGATGAGGAGGATTTTCTTCTCTGAAGGTTTAGAATCTTTGGAACTCCTTGCTACAGAGAGCTGTAGGGCAGAGTCACTGTTTATATTTCAGACAATAGATTCTTGCATCTTCTGACTCTTCAAGTGCTTATCAAGTAACTTTTAAAGATTGTGAAGTTTCTCTCCTCAACTACCCTCAAAGGCATTTCAGATTCCCATCATGCACTGGACATAAGATTTTCCTCGGGTCCCTTCTAAACTTCTTTGAAGTTATTTAAAACTTTAAATAGTCTTTAAGCTTTAAAGTTATACTTCCTTGTTATTGATGCTTTGACTAAGGGGGACAACTGCTGGATAGGTTAGAATCAGCATGGATTTATGAAGAGGAAATCATGCTGGACTAATCTTCTGGAATTTCTTTGAGGATGTAACTCTGAAGATGGACGAGGGAGATCCAGTTGATGTAGTGTACCTGGACTTTCAGAAAGCTTTTGATAAAGTCCCACATAGGAGGTTGGTGAGCAAAATTAGGGCGCATGGTATTGGGGGCAAAGTACTAACTTGGATTGAAAGTTGGTTGGCTGATAGGAAAGAAAGAGTAATGATAAACGGCTCCATTTCGGAATGGCAGGCAGTGACCAGTGGGGTACCGCAGGGATCAGTGCTGGGACCGCAGCTTTTTACAATATATATTAATGATAAAGAAGATGGTATTAGTAATAACGTTAGCAAATTTGCTGATGATGCTAAGCTGGGTGACAAGGTGAAATGTGAGGAGAATGTTAGGAGATTACAGGATGACCTGGACAGGTTAGGCGAGTGGTCAGATGCATGGCAGATGCAGTTTAATGTGGATAAATATATGGTTATCCAGTTTGGTGGCAAGAACAGGAAGGCAGATTACTACCTAAATGGAATCAATTTAGGTAAAGGGGCAGTACAGAGAGATCTGGGTGTTCTTGTACACCAGTCAATGAAGGTAAGCATGCAGGTACAGCAGGTAGTGAAGGCGGCTAATAGCATGCTGGCCTTCATAACAAGAGGGATTGAGTTTAGAAGCAAAGAGGTTCTTCTGCAGCTTTACAGGGCCCTGGTGAGACCACACCTGGAGTACTGTGTGCAGTTCTGGTCTCCAAATTTGAGGAAAGACATTCTGGCTATTGAGGGAGTGCAGCATAGGTTCATGAGGTCAGTTCCTGGAATGGACTACCTTACCCTGAAAGACTGGAGCGACTGGGCTTGTATACCCTTGAGTTTAGAAGACTGAGAGGGGATCTGATTGAGACATAAGATTATTGAAGGATTGGACACTCTGGAGGCAGGAAACATGTTTCCGCTGATGGATGAGTCCCGAACCAGAGGACACAGCTTAAAAATACGGGGTTGACCATATAGGACAGAGAGGAGAAGAGACTTCTTCACCCAGAGAATGATGGGTGTGTGGAATACTCTGCCCCAGAGGACAGTGGAGGCCCAGTCTCTAGATTCATTTAAGAAAAAGAGTTGGATAGAGCTCTGAAGGATAGTGGAATCAAGGGTTATGGAGATAAGGCAGGAACAGGATACTGATTAAGGATGATCAGCCATGATCATATTGAATGGTGGTGCAGGCTTGAAGGGCAGAATGGCCTACTCTTTCACCTATTGTCTAAATTAACCTGGATCCCATTAGTTTTTACCTTTATCAACTTCCCATGTGGGATCTTGCTGAAATCCATATCAAGTACATTAACTGCCCTAACTTGATCCATACGATTAGTCACCTTCTCAAAAGACTTGCTAGATTTGTTGGGCATGACCTGTGACAAAGCTATGCTGACTATGCATGGTCAAACGCTGCCTGTCGAAATGGGGAATCAAGGGTTAAGAGGTAAGAAAAAGAAAGTGGACATAAGGAATCAATCATTATCCTATTAAATGGAGAGCAGACGTGAGGGGGCTGAATAGCAATCTCTTGTTTCTATTTATGGTCTTTATGCTCTTTAAGTTTTCAACCCAAGTTATTTGCTTTCCTGCTTCATAGGCACAGGGTTAGCCAGCATCAATGGTATACAATAATGTAATTGTCAACGTCAATGTAGCATTTGGTCTTAATTATGCAGTGTGACTGAATAATATTTTAAACAATTGGATAATTGAACTCTGCAATGAAGCATTGAATAGAAAATACCACTTAAGACTGATAAACATGCTGTATTCCACAGCATCCAGTGAAAAGTGATGCACACTCTAATATGTCCTTCTCATCATACAGTTCAGCAATTTCAGTAGACAGACACCGCAAAAGAAAGTTGATGGAAAGTTCATCTGTGAGCAAGTATTTGAAGATAAATGTAAGTAAGATCGTAATAATTACTGGACACTTTGTCCATGAAAAAAATTATTCAACAGTACTTACTCATGCACCAATTGTTTTCCATGTATTGTGACCAAATATATAATTTTGTTCTGACTTCAAAAAAAAAGACTCAGTTCCCCAAAAATATTGAAACAGTGTCTAGTGAACAGAAGGAATTGAGGAAATCAGTATTCTTAAGGGAATAGTGTTGGAGAAACTGATGAGATGAATGGCTGATAAATCCCCAGGACCCACTTGTCAACATGTTACATAAGGAAGTACCCACTGAAAGAGTGATTCGGCAATCATCTTTCAAGTTTGTATATACTCTGGAATAATTCTTACGGATTACAGGGTAGGTAATGTCATCTCACTATTTTTAAAATGTAGGCAGAAAGGAAATGGGATTTATAGACCAGTTAACTTGACATCAGTAGTGGGGAAAATCCATTTAATAGTAAAGTGTTTGATAAATAGTGACAGGATTGGACAGTCAGCATGGATTTATGAAAGGGAAATAATGCTTGACAGATCTATTGGAATATTTTCAGAATATAGCTCGTAGAGCTAATAACAGGGAGTCAGTTGATATGGTTTACTTGGACCTTCAGAAGGCATTGATAAGGTCTGACGCAAGAGATTAACATCTACCGTTAAAACATGTGGGATTCGGTTTATGTACTGACATAGAAAACAGGAAACAAAGGAGTAGGAATAAACGCCTGTTTTACTGAGTGACAAGCAATGACAAGTGA
The DNA here is from genome assembly GCF_037043375.1 of Chiloscyllium plagiosum. Taxonomy (NCBI): domain Eukaryota; kingdom Metazoa; phylum Chordata; class Chondrichthyes; order Orectolobiformes; family Hemiscylliidae; genus Chiloscyllium; species Chiloscyllium plagiosum. The sequence goes on from NW_028270180.1 coordinate 34,861,353, forward strand.
GTACCACAAATTATGTTTGTGCTTGGGCCCAGCTTTTAATATTATATATTAATTATTTAGGTAAGGAAATTAAACATATCTCCAAGTTTGTAGATGTCCTAATGCTGGATGGGAGGGTGAGCTGTGAGGAGGATGTAGAGATACTTCACTGTGATCTAGACAAGTTGAATAAGTGGGCAAATGTATGGTAGTTGAAGATGAATATCAAGTTATACACTTTGGTAGCAAAAACTGGCAGTTTTTGGGATGACAAGACGGTCATAAGGAGAGAGACTGGATTGGTTAAGAATATATTGTTCTAAATTACAAGGAATGAGGGAGGATCTCAGAAAGCTATAAAAATTCCAACAGATTGAGACAAGATAAATACAGGAAGCAACTTCCCAGTGACCAGGGACTCCAGAACTGGAGGTCACAGGCTAAGGATATGGGGTAGGCCATTTAGTTCTGAGTTAGGGAGAAATTTCTTTACCCAGGCAGTGGTGACCCTGTGGACTTCTGTGGCAGTGGTTGAGGCCTAAACATTCAATATTTTAAAAAAAATAAATAGTTCAGATGTCAGTGGTTAGCACCGCTGCCTCACATTGCCAGGGACAGGTGTTTGATTCCACCCTTAGGTGAATGTCTGTGTGGAGTTTGCACATTTTCCCAGTATCTGCATGGTTTCTTCCTGGTGTTCTGGTTTCCTCCCACAATCCAAAAGGTGTGCAGGTAGATGGATTGGCCATGCTAAATTGCCCGTAGTGTCCAGGGATGCGCAGCTGAAATGGATTAGCCATGGGATGTACAGAGCTACAGCGTAGGGATTGGGTCAGAATGGGATGTTCTTTGGAGGATCAGCGTGGACTCGATGGATCAAATGAGCTACCTCCACACTGTAGGGATTCTATGATCCTAAATAGTTACAGGGGCCAAAAAAAGGGATTGAAGGCTATGGGGAGAAAGCTGGAACAGGATGAGATAGACAGATGATCAGCTATGAGCATAGTGTATGTCAGCGAGAGCATAGTGCACCAAATTAAGAACAAAGAATAATACAGCACAGGAACAGGTCCTTCAGCCTTCCAAGCCTGTGCCGACACATTTTGGCCTTCCATATTAAAACTGTCTTCACTTACAGGATCTGTGTCCCTCTATTCCCTTCCTCTTTATGTATTCATCTAGGTGTATCTTGAATGCTGCTATTGTGTCTGCTTCCATCACCACCTCTGTCAGCACATTTCAAGCACTTGCCACTGTGTGGAAAAAGTTGCTTTGGACATCTTATAAACCTTCCACCACCCCCCCTGCAAACCCCAACCCCTTTGCACCATGAACCTGGTCCCCTGGTAATTGAGCCCTACACCCTAACTTGCCATTCACAATCTTAGAAATTTCTATCAAGCCACACCTCAACTTCCTGCATTCCAGTGAAAACAAACCTAGTCTAGCCAACCTTTCTTCATTGATAAAATTCCTCATACCAGGAAACATCTTGGTATACCTTACCGGTATCCTCTCCAAAGCATCCATATCCTTCTGGTGGTGTGGTGACCAGAATTGTACATGGCTCAGTGGTTAGCACTGCTGCCTCACAGTGCTAAAGATCTGGGTTCGATTCCAGCCTCGGGTGACTGTGTGGAGTTTGCACATTTTCCCCATGTCTGTATGTGTTTCCTCCGGGTTTCTCCTCCAATCCAAAGATGTGCAGGTTAGGTGAATTGGCTATACTAAATTGCCTATAATGTTCAGGGATGTATTGGTTAGGTGCATTAATCAGGGGTAAATAGGGTAGGGGAATGGGTTTGCGTGGGTTCTTCTTTGGAGGGTTGGTGTGGATTTGTTGAGCCAAATGACCTGTTTCCATACTGTAGGGATTCTATGATATTTTTTGAATATTCCAAGCATGTCCAAACTAAAGTTCTGTAAAGTTGCAACATAACTTTTCCATCCTTCTATTCCATGCCCCTTCCAATGAAGGGGCAAGAATGCCATAGCTATTTTTTACTACCTTATCTATCTGCACTGACACCATCTGTGGACTTGCACACACACAACCATCTGCACATAGATATTCTTAAGGGTTCTGCCATTCACTGTATAATTTCCACCTGTACTTGACCTTCCAAAGTGCCAGTAAACTCCAGCCATTTTTCTGCCTATGCCTCCAACTGATCTAAGTCCTTTTGTATCCTCTGGCAATTCTCACCAATCTTTGTATCATCTGCAAGCTTTCTAATTAGATCAGCTGTGTATTCCTCCAGATCATTTATGTAGACCATGAACAGCCAAGGTCCCACCACTGATCCCTGTGACTAGTGGTGTTCCACAACGCTCCATTCCCAAAAGCATTCTTCCATTACTACCTTTGGTCTCCTATGACTGAGCCAGTTCTGTATCCACCTTGCCAACTCACCCCTGATACCATGTGACTTCACTTGTTGTACAGTCTGCCATGAGGGACCTTGTCAAAGGCTTTACTGAAGTCCATGTCCATGTAGACAACATCAACCACTTTTTCCCTTAATCATCTCAAAAAACTTGATAGAGTCAGCAAGGCATGATGTCCCTCACATTAAACCATGCTAATACGTCAATTTTCTTCTAAATGCATATAGATCTTTTCTGTAAGAATGTTTTCCAATAAATTTCCTTACCACCAACGTGAGGATCACAGGCCTGTAATATCCAACTTATCCCTGTTACCCTTCTTAAACAATGGGATAACATGGGCTATTCTCCAGTTCTCTGGGACTTCACCGTGGCCAATGAGGAGATCTGTCAATGCTCCAGCCATTTGTTCTCTTTCCTCCCTCAATATTTTGGGATAGATCCCATCAGGACCCAGGGACTTAATATTTAAGATGCACAACACCTCTTCCTTTTTAATAGCAATTTGGCTTAGCAATTCAACACTCCCTTCCCTGAGAACACCTTCCACCAATTCCTTCTCTTTGGTAAATACTGACAAAGTATTTGTTTAGGATCTTACTTCCCTCTTCTGGTTCCACACATAGGTTCCCTCCTTTGCCCTCGAGGGGGTTGACCCTTTCCATGACTACACTCTTGCTTATAAATAAAAAGCATTGGAATTCTCCTCAATCCTGTTTGCTAATGACTTTTAATGGCCCATTTTAGCCCATCTAATTCCTTGATTAAGTTTTTCCTATGTACTTCAAGGGCTTCATCAATTCCTATCCTCCTAGACTTACATATGCTTCCTTTTTGACAAAGGTCATAATGTCCCTGGTCGTCCAAGGTTCATTAACATGCCATACCTATCCTTGATTCTCATAGGGACATGCGAGTCCTGAACGTCAATTAATTGCCATTTGAAATACACCCACAAGTCCAATGTGGATTTACCCTCAAACAACCGTCTCCAACCAACATGCTCCAGTTCCTGCCTAATATCATTGTAATTCACCTTCCCCAAAGTTTAACACCTTCACCCAGAGACTGTTGTTATCCCTATCACTACTCACAAAGTGTTCCCCCACTGAAACCTCACTAACCTGGGTGGTTCATTTCCCAAAACCAGGTGTGGTATAACCCCTTCCCTGGTTGGACGGCGTTAAGAAACCGTCCTGAATGGTCAGAGATATACAGCATGGAAACAGACCCTTCATATCCCTCCAAACCCTTCCTATTCATATACCCATCCAAATGCCTCTTAAATGTTAACTATGCGCCATCCAAGTCCCTACCACCAAGTGAGTCCCAGACAATATAAGGGGAAGTTAAAAAGTCACCCACCCTGCTGTTTTTATTTCTTTCCAAAATCTGTGTACATATTCTCTCCTATATCTCCTGCTGGCTGTTGGGTGGCCTGTAGTATACACCCAGCATTGAGTTCACATTTCCAATCCCAGAGTTCTACCCATATTGCCTTGCTGCACAAGTCCTCTAATATATCCTCCCTCAGTACAGCTGAGGGATACTCCTTTATGAAAAAGGGAATTCCCCCACCCCTTTTACATCTCCTTCTATCGCACCTGGAACATCTAAATCCTGGGATATTCAGATGCCAGTCCTGTCCCTTTTTCAGCCCAGTCCCTGTAATTGCCGTAATGTCATAGTTCCAAGTACTAACCGAAAGCTCTGAATTTATCTACCTTGCCTATTATACTTCTCGCATTGAAATACATGGATTTCAGAACACCAGCCCTGCTCTTTTCAGCAGTGTTTCCTGCTTGTTCTTGTTCTGTCATGTTTGCCTTGGTTTCTCCCTTTCTCAATTTCTGCATCCACTGCTGTACTCCTGCTTCCCATCCCCCTGCCACACTAGTTCAAACCCTCCCCAGTCACTTTACCAAGTACCCCCCTTCATTTCTATGTACAAACCAATCCTGGAATGGTGACTAACATGGGCAACTGACAACACTGGCTTCCACCTACACTCAGCTATTTTCCCAGCACTGTGAAGCTGATTGTTATCTCTCTCAGCAGCAGAAATAATGACCTGTGAACAATCCTGTGAGACCTTTCTATGTAAATCTTTTTGGAGTTTCTTGGAAATTACTTTTAGGTTTCAATGCCTTTTTTCTCCAAATTGAGGTAATTATTAGATGATATTTTAATTTTAAGAACTAAGTTGCATTAGCCTTGGGATTAGGTATTTAAAAATCAGCAAATTTCACTTAGTTTGTATAGTTCAATATGGATAACTTCCATTCTAGTTGTATTTTAAATTTTTATCTTTGCACAAATATAGATTAATGATTGAAGATCAATAGTTTATTTTAAAAGGGAACTTTTGCAGTTAACCTTCCTCCTATTTAAAAAGGGAGGTGAAAAATGGGTAGTTACAGGTGGATTGTCTACTGATGGAAAATTGTTGTCAGCTATTAAAGGAAGTAATAGAAGCAATTTGGAAAATCAATCTAATCAAACAGTCAGCATGGCTTCATAGAGAAATTATGTCTAATTTATTAGAGTTTTTCAAGAAAGCCTCTGGTTTCCATATATTTACTCAATGTTTGGACTTCCAGAAGACATTTGACAAAGTAGCTCATAAAAAGATTAGGTCTGAGAATTGGCTAATGGGCAGGAAACAGTGAATGGGGTTGGTGACCTGTGATCAGTGGGGTCACAGAAGAATCAGTACAATATATTGTATATATTGTTTACAATATATTTCTGACTTAGGAAGGAAGCGAATGTACTGTGGCTAAATTTGCAAACACAAATAGGTGCAGAGCTAAGTTGTGAAGGGGTACAAACAGTTTACAGAGGGGCATCGATAGGTTAAGTAAGTGGGCTAAAGGTTGGCAAATGGAGTATGGTGTAGGGAAAACGCGAGTTCAATTTTGAGGGAGAACAATGTTATTTAAAATGGAGAAGAAAACTGCAGCTCAAAAGGGACTTAGGGGTTATATGCGCGAAATACAAAGCAAGTGCACAGGTGCAGCAGGTAGTTAGGAAGGCTAAATGTTAGCCCTTGGATCAAGGGCATTGGATTATAGAAGTATGGAAGTGTTACTACAGCTGTACAAGGTGCTGGTGAGACCACATCTGAAAAGAGCAGTTTTTGACTCCTTTAAAGTAAAAATATTTTATTGGAGGCAGTTCCAGGAAAGTTAATTGGGATGATTCCCACTATGGAGGGATTGTCATATGAGTAAACAGGTTGGGACTGTGCTCATTGACATTAAGAAAAAAAGAGGTGATCTCCTTGAAACATGTAGGATTCCTAATGGGGTATGAGAAGGTAAATGCTGAGAGGATGTTTACCCTTCCAAAGGAGTCTCTAGGAAGAGAGAACATTATCAATAAGGGTGCCAATTTAAAACATAAGAGGAGGAATTTCTCCTGTGTTACAAGTTTTTGAAATGCCTTGCTACGAAGATCTGTAGGGGCAGCTGAGATATTTCTTGATCAATAGGGGAAGAGAGGGGATTAAGGAAAGGACAGGAAAGAGGCTGTGAGGAATATCAGATCAGCAATGATCCTATTGAATAGTGGAGCAGACGTGAGGGGCTGAACAGCTTACTCTTGTTCCTATTTCTTATGGTTCTGTGGCTCTCCACTTTGGACAATTCTAATAGTGACAGTTGAGATAGTGTTAACAAGCAAAATTTGCACTCAGTTCCAGCTGGTTAGGTTCACGTTGAACTTTGCTATTGAGCTTACTAGTCACCAATTAATAGGTTCTAAATTGTCTGATAGGGAGGGACCACTGCCGTTTGTGCCACAGGACTGCGGAATCTCGGGAACACCTGTTTTATGAATGCCATCCTCCAGTCACTCAGGTAATACTCATCGTAAGGGTATAATAAACCCACCTTTCTAGATTGAAAAATAGAATTTATATATTGGTTTGACAATTTGTGTTGTTTAACCAGCTGTTTGGGACACTGAGAAGTGTTATACCTAACAAGCTTTTGTTAAGTCTGCATAGTGATGCTAAATAATCATATGCAGCTAACACTATTGTATTTAGAACGGAATGAATTTTGGATAATATTTAACAAACCTTTCTAAAACAATACTCAAGCTCACCTTCCTACAGCTCTGACCACTTCAAGGAACTTATCTTTGTAATGTTAGTATATCAAAATGTTTCCCTGTTCTCTGATTTATAAAACAGGCTAGATTATATGCTTGCAGAATTTGTCATACCTAGTTGGCATTTATCTCCCCATTTCTTTGAGCATTATACAGAGTAAGAAGTGTCACAAAATTCTTGAATTTGTAATCTCCCTGTTCAATTTTGAATCTGCAATTTCCACGTAACCTTGTATTGCAGCCAGCCTCAAATTTACTTAACTGGCTTGTGGGAATTGAAGTTGAAACTTTATTGCTGGAACAGCACAGCAGGTCAGGCAGCATCCAGGGAACAGGAGATTCGACGTTTCGGGCACAGGCCCTTCTTCAGGAATGAGCAGAGAGTGTTCACTCTCCCCCCCCCTCTCTCTCTGCCCCCCCCCCCTCTCTCCCCCCCCCCTCTCTCTCTCCCCCCCCCCTCTCTCTCCCCCCCCTCTCTCCCCCCCCTCTCTCCCCCCCCTCTCTCCCCCCCCTCTCTCCCCCCCCTCTCTCCCCCCCCTCTCCCCCCCCTCTCTCCCCCCCTCTCTCTCCCCCCCCCCTCTCTTCGCCCCCCCTCTCTCCCCCCCCCCTCTCTCCCCCCCCCTCTCTCCTCCCCCTCTCTCCCCCCTCTCTCTCTCCCCCCCCCTCTCTCTCCCCCCCCCTCTCTTCCCCCCCCCTCTCTTCCCCCCAACCCCCCTCCCCCCCCTCTCTCTCCCCCCCCTCTCTCCTCTCCCCCCCCCTCTCTCCCCCCCCCCCTCTCCCCCCCCCTCTCTCTCCCCCCCCTCTCTCTCCCCCCCCCCCCCCTCTCTCCCCCCCCCTCTCTCCCCCCTCTCTCTCCCCCCCTCTCTCTCCCCCCCCTCTCTCTTCCCCCCCCCCCTCTCCCCCCCCTTCTCTCCCCCCCCCCCCCTCTCTCCCCCCCCTCTCTCTCCTCTCCCCCCCCCCTCTCTCCTCCTCCCCCCCCTCTCTCCCCCCCCCCCTCCCCCCCCCTCTCTCTCCTCCTCCCCCCCCTCTCTCTCCTCCTCCCCCCCTCTCTCCCCCCTCTCTCTCCTCCTCCCCCCCTCTCTCTCCCCCCCTCTCTCCCCCCCTCCCCCCCCTCTCTCCCCCCTCTCTCTCCCCCCTCTCTCCCCCCCCCTCTCCCCCCCCTCTCTCCTCCCCCCCCTCTCTCCTCCCCCCCCCTCTCCTCCCCCCCCCCTCTCTCCCCCCCCCCTCTCTCCCCCCCCCTCTCTCCCCCCCTCTCTCCCCCCCCCCCTCTCTCCCCCCCCCCTCTCTCCCCCCCCTCTCCCCCCCCCCCTCTCTCCCCCCCCCTCTCTCCCCCCCCCCTCTCTCCCCCCCCTCTCTCCCCCCCTCTCTCCCCCCCCCCTCTCTCCCCCCCCCCTCTCTCTCCCCCCCCCTCTCTTTCCCCCCCCTCTCTTTCCCCCCCTCTTCCCCCCCCCCCCTCTTCCACCCCCCCTCTCTTCCCCCCCCTCTCTCTTCCCCCCCCTCTCTCTTCCCCCCCCCCTCTCTTCCCCCCCCCTCTCTTCCCCCCCTCTCCTCTTCCCCCCTCTCTCTTCCCCCCCTCTCTCTTCCCCCCCCTCTCTCTTCCCCCCCCTCTCTCTTCCCCCCCCTCTCTTCTCCCCCCCCCTCTCTTCTCCCCCCCCCTCTCTTCTCCCCCCCCCCCTCTCTTCCCCCCCCCCTCTCTTCCCCCCCCCTCTCTCTTCCCCCCCCCTCTCTCTTCCCCCCCCCCTCTCTCTTCCCCCCCCTCTCTCTTCCCCCCCCCCTCTCTCTTCTTCCCCCCCCTCTCTCTTCTCCCCCCCCTCTCTCTCTTCTTCCCCCCCCTCTCTCTCTCTTCCCCCCCCCTCTCTCTCTCTCTTCCCCCCCCCTCTCTCTTCCCCCCCTCTCTCTTCCCCCCCTCTCTCTTCCCCCCCTCTCTCTTCCCCCCCTCTCTCTTCCCCCCCCTCTCTCTTCCCCCCCTCTCTCTTCCCCCCCTCTCTCTTCCCCCCCTCTCTCTTCCCCCCCTCTCTCTCTTCCCCCCCTCTCTCTTCCCCCCTCTCTCTTCCCCCCCCTCTCTCTTTCCCCCCCCCTCTCTCTTCCCCCCCTCTCTCTTCCCCCCCCCCCCTCTCTTCCCCCCCCCTCTCTTCCCCCCCCCCCTCTCTTCCCCCCCCTCTCTCTTCCCCCCCCTCTCTCTTCCCCCCCCCTCTCTCTTCCCCCCCCCCTCTCTCTCTTCTTCCCCCCCCTCTCTCTCTCTTCCCCCCCCTCTCTCTTCTCTCCCCCCCCTCTCTCTTCTCTCCCCCCCCTCTCTCCTTCCCCCCCCTCTCTCCTTCCCCCCCCTCTCTTCTTCCCCCCCCTCTCTTCTTCCCCCCCCTCTCTTCTTCCCCCCCCCTCTCTTCCCCCCCCTCTCTCTTCCCCCCCCTCTCTCTTCCCCCCCCTCTCTCTCTTCCCCCCCCCTCTTCCCCCCCCCTCTCTCTCTTCTTCCCCCCCCTCTCTCTCTCCTTCCCCCCCTCTCTCTCTCTTCCCCCCCCCTCTTCTTCCCCCCCCCCCTCTCTTCTTCCCCCCCCCTCTCTTCTTCCCCC